>NC_068346.1:21315855-21585018 GCF_014633365.1 Diospyros lotus | reverse complement strand
TTAGCCATAGGTCCGTAGTAGAACATTTGAAAGAAGAAAGAGATAATTTTGATCAATCAACAATATCTCAAAATTGACATAATGGCTTTTAACGATTCCGAATCTATTTTTAAGATAACATTTTGATACACTAAATACGCTAAAAAAAGTCTAATCATGGATTTTGGAAAGTCTTGAAATGTTGGGTTTTAGCCATGGGTCCATAGTTGAACACTTGAAAGAAGAAAGAGACAACCTTGTTAATTCAACGATACTTAAAAATTGACAAAATGGCTTTTGACGATTCCGAATATATGTTAAAGATATCATTTTGATACATTAAATACACTAAGGAAAGTTTAAATTGGGATTTTATAAAGTTTTGAAATGTTGGATTTTAGCCATAGGTCCATAGTAGAACATTTGAAAGAAGAAAGAGATAACTTTTTTCAATAAACGATATCTCAAAATTGACATAATGGCTTTTGACGATTCCGAATCTATGTTTAGGATAACATTTTGATCACTAAATACAGTAAAGAAAGCCAAATTATGGATTGTGAAAAGTCTTGAATTGTTGGGTTTTAGCCATGGGTGCATAGTAGAACACTTGAAAGAAGAAAGAGACAACTTTGTTCATTCAATGATATTTCAAAAATTTACATAATGGCTTTTGACGATTCCGAATCTAAGTTAAAGATAACATTTTGATACACTAAATACACTAAAGAGAGTCTAATTTGGGATTTTATAAAGTTTTGAAATGTATGGTTTTTGCCATGGGTCTATAATAGAACAGTTGAACCAAGAAATAGACAACTTTTTTCAATCAACGATATCTCAAAAATTGACTAATCATCTTTCAATGATTCCAAATCTATGCTAAATATTGTTTAATACATTAAATACACAAAAGAAAGTTTAATTTGGGATTTTATAAAGTTTTGAAATGTTGGGGTTTTAGCCATAGGTCCGTAGTACAACATTTGAAAGAAGAAAGAGATAATTTTGTTCAATCAACGATATCTCAAAATTGACATAATGGCTTTTGACGATTCCGAATCTATGATTAAGATAACAATTTGATACACTAAATACATTAAAGAAAGTTTAATTATGGATTTTGGAAAGTCTTGAAATGTTGGGTTTAGCCATGAGTCCAAAGTAGAACACTTGAAATAAGAAAGAGACAACTTTTTTCAATCAATGATATCTCAAAGTTGACATAATGGCTTTTGACGATTCCGAATCTATATTTAAGATAACATTTTGAAACAATAAATACACTAAAGAAAGTCTAATTATGGATTTTTGAAAGTCTTGAAATCTTAGGTTTTAGCCATTGGTCCACAGTAGAACATTTGAAAGAAGAAAGAAATAACTTTGTTCAATCAACGATATCTCAAAATTGACATAATGGATTTTGACCATTCAGAATCTATGTTTAAGATAACAATTTGATGTTGAGTTCTAACTTAGTCAAGAGGGGGGGTGAATTGACACCTTTTAAAAACTTTAATGCAAAACTTATGCACGTATATATATGAGAAAACAAATTTAATATAAACCAAAATTGTAGTTGAGAGTACGGGAGCACTTAAATACTAGATGGATAATATGATATCCGCCAGCTGTGCTAGTATGTGCTTAGATCCAATATACTCTTCAAATTACAACTTGGTGAAAAACATGTGATTTGAATGCACACAATAACAAGACTTTAAATAAACCAAATGGAATATTAAATGAGTACAAAGAATGATCAATTAAAGCAAATCAGAATATAATAGCCAACCAGAATGTAGGCCTTAGGATTTGGCCACACAAAAACAAAAACAAATAAGTATAATCAAGCAAGAATAAGTAAAGAGTGAAGAGAAGAAGAACACAGCGATTTATAGTGGTTCGGCCCTTATGGCTTACATCCACTACCTAAGGATTCCCTTCCTTAGGATTTTCAATCAAATCCACTATATGAAAATTTTCTTACAACCACCAAAGCCTTCACTTGGCTTCACCACCACCAAACTATTTCTGGAGTCTCACACTCACTAGTTTGGATTTTGTACGCTCTTTACAAGATAGTAGAGATTGAAAAATAGGGTTCTCTCAAAAATAATACAATGAAGTGTAGAGAACTCTCTTAGTTTTCTCTCAAGAAGATAGAGGAAAAGAAAGACTTGGAGAGAATGAGAATCTTGGCTAATGATGTAGAAAATGATAGGGCTTCCAAAAGTTATTCCAAAGCCTTCAAGAGACCCTTTTATATAGTGCTAGAGAAGGCTTTCCTTGATCAATCTCAGCCCTCCATGTGTCAAGTCTTCAAGCCAATCTCAGCCCTTCATTTGAATTCTTGATTTTCCTTCTATAATCAGCTAACTTGATTGATCATCAAGATCTTTGACTTTTGTTGATCTCCAATCAGCCTTGAATGAGCAAATCAATTCCAATAATGCATGGTTGACTTTAAGGATTAAAATATCAACAAAATCCTTCATAATTCTTGCAAAATCGACCATAAATAAGAACTAATCAATTCTGACTTCTAGTTGAATCTTCAATCACCTTTGATTGTGCAATTGGCCCCTTAGCTTCCATAACAAGTATAGCTAATTTGAAATTTGAATTTAAACCTCCAAATGGTGGAAAATCCATCCAAATATTCTCAAATAATGAAGCAAATTTGTCCAATAATGAAGATATCAATTATAACTTCAAAGGCAAGGAATTGATCAAGTTTCCATACTAAAAATGTTGACAACAAGAAGAGAATCAATTTGTGTAGCTGAATATATGCAAGATATCCTTAGAATATTCTCCCATAATGAAGATATCAATTAGCAATGAGGATATCAATTAGTCATAATGAGTAGGATAATTGATTCCATGATTTGAGTAGAGGATCATTTTAATGAGATAGAATCAACAATAAAGGAAAGTAATATCAATCAAGGTTTAACTTTCAAACCTTAATTTCCTCTATTAATGATGAACAATAATGCTGAATCTTTAACTTCTCCATTTGAATGCAATTCAAAAATTCTTCCATATTTAACTAAGAAAAGAAGCTTCTAAGAACCTTTAAATTTACTCCATGATTCTCTTACCATATTTAGACCAACGAGAAGATGTAACCTTGATGAGTGTGCTCCATGTGGCTGCCATGTCATCAAAATGCCACATTAACAATGCCATGTCGCCAAGTTACATATATGGCAACTCCATATAGTGGACTACTCCAATCTCCTCAAAAACTTCCATATATATCTTTTGAAATTCCCATATATGAACAAGGATTCAATATATCTTCTAGACTTTCCATTCTAAGAAGAACTTTCCATTCATAGCTCAAATACTCAAATTTCTAGAAAGCTCTCTAAAAACTTGTTTCCATATATAATGAAATCTCTATATAAGTATAAGAAGTTTCTATATATAACCTGTGTCATGAAATCACTAAAGAATAGCTTTGTAAGCCTTATGAAGGCTTCATGCTTTGTTAGAACATAAAATATAAATTCACATTCACACATGCCAATTATCAATCATCAAAATCTACACTCAACATTTGATTCACTAAATACACTAAAGAAAGTTTAATTATGGATTTTGGAAAGTCTTGAAATGTTTGGTTTAGCCATGAGTCCAAAGTAGAACACTTGAAAGAAGAAAGAGACAACTTTGTTCATTCAATGATATTTCAAAATTTACATAATGGCTTTTGACGATTCCGAATCTATGTCAAAGATAACATTTTGATACACTAAATACACTAAAGAAAGTCTACTTTGGGATTTTATAAAGTTTTGAAATGTTGGGTTTTTGCCATCGGTCCATAGTAGAACATTTGAAAGAAGAAAGAGACAACTTTGTTCAATCAACGATATCTCAAAATTGTAATAATGGCTTTTGACGATTTCGAATCTATGTTTAGGATAACATTTTGATACACTAAATACACTAAAGAAAGTCTAATTATGGATTTTTGAAAGTCTTGAAATCTTGGGTTTTAGCCATTGGTCCATAGTAGAACATTTGAAAGAAGAAAGAGATAACTTTGTTCAATCAACGATATCTCAAAATTGACATAATGGCTTTTGACGATTCCGACTCTATGTTTAAGATAACATTTTGATACACTGAATACACTAAAGAAAGTTTAATTATGGATTTTGGTAAGTCTTGAATTGTTGGGTTTAGCCATGGGTCCATAGTAGAACACTTGAAAGACGAAGGAGACAACTTTGTTCATTCAAGGATATTTCAAAATTTACATAATGGCTTTTGACGATTCCGAATCCATGTTAAAGATAACATTTTGATACAATAAATACCCTAAAGAAAGTCTAATTTTGGATTCTGGAAAGTTTGGAAAAGTTGGGCTTTAGCCATGGGTCCATAGTAGAACACTTGAAAGAAGAAAGAGATAACTTTGTTCAGTCAATGATATTTCAAAATTTACATAATGGCTTTTGATGATTCCGAATCTATGTTAAAGATAACATTTTGATACACTAAATACACTAAAGAAAGTCTAATTTGGGATTTTATAAAGTTTTGAAATTTTGGTTTTAGCTGTGGGTCCATAGTAGAACATTTGAAAGAAGAAAGAGACAACTTTGATCAATCAACGATATCTCAAAATTGACATAATGACTTTTGACGATTCCGAATCTATGTTTAAAATAACATTTTGATACACTAAATAGACTAAAGAAAGTTTAATTATGGATTTTGGAAAGTCTTGAAATGTTTGGTTTAGCCATGGGTTCATAGTAGAACACTTGAAAGAAGAAAGAGAACTTTGTTCATTCAGTGATATTTCAAAATTTACATAATGGCTTTTGCCGATTCCGAATCTATGTTGAAGATAACATTTTGATACACTAAATACACTAAGGAAATCCAAATTATGGATTTTTAAAAGCCTTGAAAAGTTGGGTTTTAGCCATGGGTCCATAGTAGAACACTTGAAAGAGGAAAGAGACAACTTTGTTCTATCAACGATATCCCAAAATTGACATAATGGCTTTTGACGATTCCGAATCCATGTTAAAGATAACATTTTGATACAATAAATACCCTAAAGAACGTCTAATTTTGGATTCTTGAAAGTTTGGAAAAGTTGGGCTTTAGCCATGGGTCCATAGTAGAACACTTGAAAAAGGAAGAGACAACTTTGTTCATTCAATGATATTTCAAAATTTACATAATGGCTTTTGCCGATTCCGAATCTATGTTAAAGATAACATTTTGAAACACTAAATACACTAAAGAAAGTCTAATTTTGGATTTTTGGTTTTAGCCATGGGTCCATAGTAGCATACTTGAAAGAGGAAAGAGACAACTTTGTTCAATCAACGATATCTCAAAATTGACATAATGGCTATTGACGATTCCGAATCTATGTTAAAGATAACATTTTAATCCACTAAATACACTAAAGAAAGCCTAATTTTGAATTTTTGAATGTTTTGAAATGTTGGGTTTTAGCCATGGGTCCATTGTAGAACAGTTGAACCAAGAAATAGACAACTTTGTTCAATCAATAATATCTCAAAATTGACATAATGGCTTTTGACGATTCCGAATCTATGTTAAAGAAAACATTTTGAAACACTAAATACACTAAAGAAAGCCTAATTATGGATTTTGGAAAGTTTTGAAAAACTGGGTTTTAGCCATGGGTCCATAGTAGAACACTTGAAAGAAGAAAGAGACAACTTTGTGTAATCAACGATATGTCAAAATTGACATAATGGCTTTTGACGATTCCAAATCTATGTTAAAGATAACATTTTGATCTACTAAATACAGTAAATAAAATTTAATTATGGATTTTTGAAAGTCTTGAAAAGTTGGGTTTTAGCCATGGGTCCATAGTAGAATACTTGAAAGAGGAAAGAGACAACTTTGTTCAATCAACGATATCTCAAAATTGACATAATGGCTTTTGACGATTCCGAATATATGTTAAAGATAACATTTTGATCCACTAAATACACTAAAGGAAGTCTAATTTTGAATTTTTGAATGTTTTGAAATGTTGGGTTTTAGCCTTGGGTCCATAGTAGAACAGTTGAACCAAGAAATAGACAACTTTGTTCAATCAATAATATCTCAAAATTGACATAATGGCTTTTGAGGATTCCGAATCTATGTTAAAGAAAACATTTTGATACACTAAATACACTAAAGAAAGCCTAATTATGGATTTTGGAAAGTCTTGAAAAGCTGGATTTTAGCCATGGCTCCATAGTAGAACACATGAAACAAGATAGAGACAACTTTGTTCAATCAATAATATCTCAAAATTGACATAATGGCTTTTGACGATTCCAAAACTATGTTAAAGATAACATTTTGATCCACTAAATACAGTAAAGAAAGTCTGATTATGGATTTTTGAAAGTCTTGAAAAGTTGGGTTTTAGCCATGGGTCCATAGTAGAATACTTGAAAGAGGAAAGAGACAACTTTGTTCAATCAACGATATCTCAAAATTGACATAATGGCTTTTGACGATTCCGAATCTATGTTAAAGATAACATTTTGATCCACTAAATACAGTAAAGAAAGTCTAATTATGGATTTTTGAAAGTCTTGAAAAGTTGGGTTTTAGCCATGGGTCCATAGTAGAATACTTGAAAGAGGAAAGAGACAACTTTGTTCAATCAACGATATCTGAAAATTGACATAATGGCTTTTGACGATTCCGAATCTATGTTAAAGATAACATTTTAATCCACTAAATACACTAAAGAAAGCCTAATTTTGAATTTTTGAATGTTTTGAAATGTTGGGTTTTAGCCATGGGTCCATTGTAGAACAGTTGAACTAAGAAATAGACAACTTTGTTCAATCAATAATATCTCAAAATTGACATAATGGCTTTTGACGATTCCGAATCAATGTTAAAGAAAACATTTTGACACACTAAATACACTAAAGAAAGCCTAATTATGGATTTCGGAAAGTCTTGAAAAACTGGGTTTTAGCCATGGCTCCATAGTAGAACACTTGAAAGAAGAAAGAGACAACTTTGTGTAATCAACGATATCTCAAAATTGACATAATGTCTTTTGACGATTCCGAATCTATGTGAAAGAAAACATTTTGATACACTAAATGCAATAAAAGAAAGCCTAATTATGGATTTTGGAAAGTCTTGAAAAGCTGGGTTTTAGCCATGGCTCCATAGTAGAACACTTGAAACAAGATAGAGACAACTTTGTTCAATCAATAATATCTCAAAATTGACATAATGGCTTTTGACGATTCAGAATCTATGTTTAAGATAACATTTTGATACACTAAATACACTAAAGAAAGCCAAATTATGGATTTTTAAATGTCTTGAAAAGTTGGGTTTTAGCCATGGGTCCATAGTAGAACTTGAAAGAGGAAAGAGACAACTTTGTTCTATCAACTATATACCAAAATTGACATAATGGCTTTTCACGATTCCGAATCCATGTTAAAAATAACATTTTGATACAACAAATACCCTAAAGAAAGTCTAATTTTGGATTCTGGAAAGTTTGGAAAAGTTGGGCTTTAGCCATGGGTCCATAGTAGAACACTTGAAAGAAGAAAGAGACAAATTTGTTCATTCAACGATATTTCAAAATTTACACAATGGCTTTTGACGATTTCGAATCTATGTAAGATAACATTTTGATACACTAAATACACTAAAGAAAGTCTAATTTGGGATTTTATAAAGTTTTGAAATGTTGGGTTTTAGCCATAGGTCCATAGTAGAACATTTGAAAGAATAAAGAGATAACTTTTTTCAATCAACGATATCTCAAAATTCACATAATGGCTTTTGACGATTCCGAATCTATGTTTAAGATAACATTTTGATACACTAAATACACTAAAGAAAGTTTAATTCTGGATTTTGGAAAGTCTTGAAATGTTGGGTTTAACCATGGGTCCATAGTAGAACACTTGAAAGAAGAAAGAGACAACTTTGTTCATTCAACGATATTTCAAAATTTACACAATGGCTTTTGACGATTCCGAATCTATGTTAAACATAACATTTTGATACACTAAATATACTAAAGAAAGTCTAATTTGGGATTTTATAAAGTTTTGAAATGTTTGGTTTTAGCCATGGGTCCATAGTAGAACATTTGAGAGAAGAAAGAGACAACTTTGTTCAACCAACGATTTCTCAAAATTGACATAATGGTTTTTGACGATTCCGAATCTATGTTTAAGATAACATTTTGACACACTAAATACACTAAAGAAAGTTTAATTATGGATTTTGGAAAGTCTTGAAATGTTTGGTTTAGCCATGGGTCCATAGTAGAACATTTGAAAGAAGAAAGTAACAACTTTGTTCAATCAACGATATCTCAAAATTGATATAATGACTTTTGACGATTCCGATTCTATGTTAAAGATAACATTTTGATCCACTAAATACACTAAAGAAAGTCTAATTATGGATTTTGGATAGTCTTGAAAAGTTGACAACTTTGTTCAACCAACGATATCTCAAAATTGACATAATGGCTTTTGATGACTCCGAATCTATGTTAAGGATAACATTTTGATGCACTAAATACACTAAAGAAAGTCTAATTTTGAATTTTTGAAAGTTTTGAAATGTTGGGTTTTAGCCATGGGTCTATAGTAGAACATGTGAAAGAAGAAAGAGATAACTTTGTTCAATCAACGATATCTCAAAATTGACATAATGGCTTTTGACGATTCCGAATCCATGTTTAAGATAACATTTTGATACACTAAATACACTAAAGAAAGTCTAATTATGGATTTTGAAAAGTCTTGAAAAGTTGGGTTTTACCCATTGGTCCATAGTAGAACACTTGAAAGAGGAAAGAGACAACTTTGTTCAATGAAAGATATCCCAAAATCGACATAATGGATTTTGACAATTCCGAATCTATGTTTAAGATAACATTTTGATCCACTAAATACACTAAAAGAAAGTATAAATTGGGATTTTGGATAGTTTTGAAATGTTTGGTTTTAGCCATGGGTCCATTGTAGAACAGTTGAACCAAGAAATAGACAACTTTGTTCAATCAATAATATCTCAAAATTGACATAATGGCTTTTCAAGATACCGAATCTATGTTAAAGATCACATTTTGATACACTTAAAAAAGTCTAATTTGGGAGTTTGGAAAGTCTTGAAAAGTTGGGTTTTAGCCTTTGGTCCATAGTAGAACACTTGAAAGAAGAAAGAGACAACTTTGTTAATTCAACGATATTTCAAAATTGAAAAAATGGCTTTTGACGATTCCGAATATATGTTAAAGATATCATTTTGATACATTAAATACACTAAAGAAAGTTTAAATTGGGATTTCACAAAGTTTTGAAATGTTGGGTTTTAGCCATAGGTCCATTGTAGAACATTTAAAAGAAGAAAGCGATAACTTTTTTCAATCAATGATATCTCAAAATTAACATAACAGCTTTTGACGATTCCGAATCTATGTTTAAGATAACATTTTGATACACTAAAGAAAGCCAAATTATGGATTTTGAAAAGTCTTTAAAAGTTGGGTTTTAGCCATGGGTCCATAGTAGAACACTTGAAAGAAGAAAGAGACAACTTTGTTCTATCAACGATATCCCAAAATTGACATAATGGCTTTTGACGATTCCGAATCCATGTTAAAGATAACATTTTGATACAATAAATACCCTAAAGAATGTTTAATTCTGGATTTTGGAAAGTCTTGAAATGTTGGGTTTAGCCATGGGTCCATAGTAGAACCGTTGAACCAAGAAATAGTCAACTTTGTTCAATCAATAATATCTCAAAATTGACATAATGGTTTTTGACGATTCTGAATCTATGTTAAAGATAACATTTTGATCCACTAAAGGAAGTCTAACTTTGAATTTTTTAATGTTTTGAAATGTTGGGTTTTAGCCATGGGTCCATAGTAAAACAGTTGAACCAAGAAATAGATAACTTTGTTCAATCAATAATATCTCAAAATTGACATAATGGCTTTTGACGATTCCGAAACTATGTTAAAGATAACATTTTGATACACTAAATACACTAAAGAAAGTCTAATTTGGGATTTTTGAAAGTTTTGAAATGTTGGGTTTTAGCGATGGGTCTATAGTAGAACATTTGAACCGAGTAATAGACAACTTTTTTTAATCAAGGATATCTCAAAATTGACTAATCGTCTTTCTACGATTCCAAGTCTATGTTAAAGATAACATTTTGATACACTAAATACACTAAGGAAAGTTTAATTTGGGATTTTGGGATGTTTTGAAATCTTGGGTTTTAGCCATGAGTCCATAGTAGAACACTTGAAACAAGATAGAGACAACTTTGTTCAATCAACAATATCTCAAAATTGACATAATGGCTTTTGACGACACCGAATCTATGTTAAAGATCACATTTCGATACACTAAATACACTAAAGAATGTCTAAATTGGGATTTTGGAAAGTCTTGAAAAGTTTGGTTTTAGCCATGGGTCCATAGTAGAATACTGGAAAGAAGAAAGAGACAACTTTGTTCATTCAACGATATTTCAAAATTGACATAATGGCTTTTGACGATTCCGAATTCATGTTTAAGATAACATTTTGATACACTAAATACACTAAAGAACGTTTAATTATGGATTTTGGAAAGTCTTGAAATATTGAGTTTAGCCATGGGTCCATAGTAGCACACTTGAAAGAAGAAAGAGACAACTTTCTGTAATCAACGATATCTCAAAATTGACATAATGGATTTTGACGATTCCGAATCTATGTTAAAGATAACATTTTGATCCACTAAATACACTAAAAGAAAGTATAATGTGGGATTTTGGATAGTTTTGAAATGTTTGGTTTTAGCCTTGGGTCTATCGTAGAACATTCAAACCAAGAAAAAGACAACTTTGTTCAATCAACGATATCTCAAAATTGACTAATTTGCGTTCTACGATTCCAAATCTATGTTAAATATAAAATTTTAATACACTAAATCCACTAAAGAAAGTTTAATTTGGGATTTTATAAAGTTTTAAAATCTTGGGTTTTAGCCATTGGTCCATAGTAGAACATTTGAAAGAAGAAAGAGATAACTTTGTTCAATCAACGATATCTCAAAATTGACATAATGGCTTTTGACGATTCCGAATCTATGTTTAAGATAACATTTTGATACACTAAATACACTAAAGAAAGTTTAATTATGGATTTGTGAAAGTCTTGAAATGTTGGGTTTAGCCATGGGTCCATAGTAGAACATTTAAAAGAAGAAAGCGATAACTTTTTTCAATCAACGATATCTCAAAATTGACATAACAGCTTTTGACGATTCCAAATCTATGTTTAAGATAACATTTTGATACACTAAAGAAACCCAAATTATGGATTTTGAAAAGTCTTGAAAAGTTGGGTTTTAGCCATGGGTCCATAGTAGAACACTTGAAAGAAGAAAGAGACAACTTTGTTCTATCAACGATATCCCAATATTGACATAATGGCTTTTGACGATTCCGAATCCATGTTAAAGATAACATTTTGATACAATAAATACCCTAAAGAAAGTTTAATTCTGGATTTTGGAAAGTCTTGAAATGTTGGGTTTAGCCATGGGTCCATAGTAGAACACTTGAAAGAAGAAAGAGACAACTTTGTGTAATAAACGATATCTCAAAATTGACATAATGGATTTTGACGATTCCGAATTTATGTTAAAGATAACATTTTGATCCACTAAATACACTAAAGGAAGTCTAATTTTGAATTTTTTAATGTTTTGAAATGTTAGGTTTTAGCCATGGGTCCATAGTAGAACCGTTGAACCAAGAAATAGACAACTTTGTTCAATCAATAATATCTCAAAATTGACATAATGGCTTTTGACGATTCCGATTCTATGTTAAAGATAACATTTTGATACACTAAATACACTAAAGAAAGCCTAATTATGGATTTTTGAAAGTCTTGAAAAGCTGGGTTTTAGCGATGGCTCCATAGTAGAACACTTGAAACAAGATAGAGACAACTTTGTTCAATCAAAAATATCTCAAAATTGACATAATGGCTTTTGACGATACCGAATCTATGTTAAAGATATCATTTTAATACATTAAATACACTAAAGAAAGTTTAAATTGGGATTTTATAAAGTTTTGAAATGTTGGGTTTTAGCCATAGGTCCATAGTAGAACATTTGAAAGAATAAAGAGATAACTTTTTTCAATCAACGATATCTCAAAATTCACATAATGGCTTTTGACGATTCCGAATCTATGTTTAAGATAACATTTTGATACACTAAATACACTAAAGAAAGTTTAATTATGGATTTTGGAAAGTCTTGAAATGTTGGGTTTAGCCATGGGTCCATAGTAGAACACTTGAAAGAAGAAAGAGACAACTTTGTGTAATAAACGATACCTCTAAATTGACATAATGGCTTTTGACGATTCCAAATCTATGTTAAAGATAACATTTTGATCCAATAAATACCCTAAAGAAAGTTTATTTCTGGATTTTGGATAGTTTTGAAATGTTGGGTTTAGCCATGGGTCCATAGTAGAACACGTGAAAGAAGAAAGAGACAACTTTGTGTAATCAACGATATCTCAAAATTGACATAATGGATTTTGACAATTCCGAATTTATGTTAAAGATAACATTTTGATCCACTAAATACACTAAAGGAAGTCTAATTTTGAATTTTTTAATGTTTTGAAATGTTGGGTTTTAGCCATGGGTCCATAGTAGAACCGTTGAACCAAAAAATAGACAACTTTGTTCAATCAATAATATCTCAAAATTGACATAATGGCTTTTGACGATTCCGATTCTATGTTAAAGATAACATTTTGATACACTAAATACACTAAAGAAAGCCTAATTATGGATTTTTGAAAGTCTTGAAAAGCTGGGTTTTAGCGATGGCTCCATAGTAGAACACTTGAAACAAGATAGAGACAACTTTGTTCAATCAATAATATCTCAAAATTGACATAATGGCTTTTGACGATACCGAATCTATGTTAAAGATCACATTTTGATACACTAAATACACTAAAGAAAGTCTAATTTGGTATTTTGGAAAGTCTTGAAAAGTTGGGTTTTAGCCATGGGTCCATAGTAGAACATTTGAAAGAAGAAAGAGACAATTTTGTTAAATCAACGATATCTCAAAATTGACATAATGGCTTTTGACGATTCCGAATCTATGTTTAAGATAACATTTTGATACACTAAATACACTAAAGAAAGTTTAATTATGGATTTTGGAAAGTCTTGAAATGTTGGGTTTTAGCCATGGGTCCATAGTAGAACACTTGAAAGAAGAAAGAGACAACTTTGTGTAATAAACGATACCTCTAAATTGACATAATGGCTTTTGACGATTCCAAATCTATGTTAAAGATAACATTTTGATCCAATAAATACCCTAAAGAAAGTTTATTTCTGGATTTTGGATAGTTTTGAAATGTTGGGTTTAGCCATGGGTCCATAGTAGAACACGTGAAAGAAGAAAGAGACAACTTTGTGTAATCAACGATATCTCAAAATTGACATAATGGATTTTGACAATTCCGAATTTATGTTAAAGATAACATTTTGATCCACTAAATAAACTAAAGGAAGTCTAATTTTGAATTTTTTAATGTTTTGAAATGTTGGGTTTTAGCCATGGGTCCATAGTAGAACCGTTGAACCAAAAAATAGACAACTTTGTTCAATCAATAATATCTCAAAATTGACATAATGGCTTTTGACGATTCCGATTCTATGTTAAAGATAACATTTTGATACACTAAATACACTAAAGAAAGCCTAATTATGGATTTTTGAAAGTCTTGAAAAGCTGGGTTTTAGCGATGGCTCCATAGTAGAACACTTGAAACAAGATAGAGACAACTTTGTTCAATCAATAATTGTTGAGTGTAGATTTTGATGATTGATAATTGGCATGTGTGGATGTGAATTTATATTTTATGTTCTAACAAAGCATGAAGCCTTCATAAGGCTTACAAAGCTATTCTTTAGTGATTTCATGACACAGGTTATATATAGAAACTTCTTATACTTATATAGAGATTTCATTATATATGGAAACAAGTTTTTAGAGAGCTTTCTAGAAATTTGAGTATTTGAGCTATGAATGGAAAGTTCTTCTTAGAATGGAAAGTCTAGAAGATATATTGAATCCTTGTTCATATATGGGAAGTTCAAAAGATATATATGGAAGTTTTTGAGGAGATTGGAGTAGTCCACTATATGGAGTTGCCATATATGTAACTTGGCGACATGGCATTGTTAATGTGGCATTTTGATGACATGGCAGCCACATGGAGCACACTCATCAAGGTTACATCTTCTCGTTGGTCTAAATATGGTAAGAGAATCATGGAGTAAATTTAAAGGTTCTTAGAAGCTTCTTTTCTTAGTTAAATATGGAAGAATTTTTGAATTGCATTCAAATGGAGAAGCTAAAGATTCAGCATTATTGTTCATCATTAATAGAGGAAATTAAGGTTTGAAAGTTAAACCTTGATTGATATTACTTTCCTTTATTGTTGATTCTATCTCATTAAAAGGATCCTCTACTCAAATCATGGAATCAATTATCCTACTCATTATGACTAATTGATATCTTCATTATGGGAGAATATTCTAAGGATATCTTGCATATATTCAGCTACACAAATTGATTCTCTTCTTGTTGTCAACATTTTTAGTATGGAAACTTGATCAATTAAGGGCTTTTGAAGTTATGATTGATATCTTCATTGTTGGACAAATTTGCTTCATTATTTGAGAATATTTGGATGGATTTTCCACCATTTGGAGGTTTAAATTCAAATTTCAAATTAGCTATACTTGTTATGGAAGCTAAGGGGCCAATTGCACAATCAAAGGTGATTGAAGATTCAACTAGAAGTCAGAATTGATTAGTTCTTATTTATGGTCGATTTTGCAAGAATTATGAAGGATTTTGTTGATATTTTAATCCTTAAAGTCAACCATGCATTATTGGAATTGATTTGCTCATTCAAGGCTGATTGGAGATCAACAAAAGTCAAAGATCTTGATGATCAATCAAGTTAGCTGATTATAGAAGGAAAATCAAGAATTCAAATGAAGGGCTGAGATTGGCTTGAAGACTTGACACATGGAGGGCTGAGATTGATCAAGGAAAGCCTTCTCTAGCACTATATAAAAGGGTCTCTTGAAGGCTTTGGAATAACTTTTGGAAGCCCTATCATTTTCTACATCATTAGCCAAGATTCTCATTCTCTCCAAGTCTTTCTTTTCCTCTATCTTCTTGAGAGAAAACTAAGAGAGTTCTCTACACTTCATTGTATTATTTTTGAGAGAACCCTATTTCTAAATCTCTACTATCTTGTAAAGAGCGTACAAAATCCAAACTAGTGAGTGTGAGACTCCAGAAATAGTTTGGTGGTGGTGAAGCCAAGTGAAGGCTTTGGTGGTTGTAAGAAAAGTTTCATATAGTGGATTTGATTGAAAATCCTAAGGAAGGGAATCCTTAGGTAGTGGATGTAAGCCATAAGGGCCGAACCACTATAAATCGCTGTGTCCTTCTTCTCTTCACTCTTTACTTATTCTTGCTTGATTATACTTATTTGTTTTTGTTTTTGTGTGGCCAAATCCTAAGGCCTACATTCTTGTTGGCTATTATATTCTGATTTGCTTTAATTGATCATTCTTTGTACTCATTTAATATTCCATTTGGTTTATTTAAAGTCTTGTTATTGTGTGCATTCAAATCACATGTTTTTCACCAAGTTGTAATTTGAAGAGTATATTGGATCTAAGCACATACTAGCACAGCTGGCGGATATCATATTATCCATCTAGTATTTAAGTGCTCCCGTACTCTCAACTACAATTTTGGTTTATATTAAATTTGTTTTCTCATATATATACGTGCATAAGTTTTGCATTAAAGTTTTTAAAAGGTGTCAATTCACCCCCCCTCTTGACTAAGTTAGAACTCAACAAGTGGTATCAGAGCGAGGTTCCTAAGAGAGTGATTAATCATCACTAGGTGTATCCATGGCATCGAGTTCACGTTTTTATGAAAATGAGGGTCGTTCTTTATCTAGGGCACCATTCTTTGATGGCACCGATTATGCATATTGGAAAACAATGATGGAAGATTTTTTAACTGCATATAGTCTTGATTTGTGGGAAATAGTTAGAGATGGTCCATATGTCCCTAAGGAAAAGGTAAAGAGAGGAGAAGTAGAAGAGATAGTAGAAAAGAGTAGAGATAAGTACACGGATGAAGATAAGAGATTAATTGCTTTAAATGCTAAGGCTAAGAGTGCATTTCATTGTGCTTTAAGTAGATCCGAATTTAATTATGTACAGTGTTGTAAATCTGCTTATGAAATTTGGAAGAAGTTAGAGTTAAAATATGAAGGTACTAGTCAAGTTAGAGAAACAAAAATAAACATGTACATACATGATTTTGAATTATTTTCTATGAAACCTAATGAATCTATCTCTGAAATGTATACTCGCTTGACTGATATTCTTAACTCTCTTGAGTCTCTTGGTAAATCATATTCAGATTTTGAAAAGGTGCAAAAGGTTCTAAGATCTCTACCGGAGGCATGGGATCCAAAGGTGACAGCCATTCAAGAGGCCAAGGATACCAAGAAGTTGTCACTAGATGAACTAATGGGTTCACTAATGACACATGAGCTTACTCTCAAAAACAGGTATAGAAACAAAGAAGATTCTCTAAAATCTAAATCAATTGCTTTACCTGTTGCACAGGAATCTAGTGGAGAGGAGGATTCCGAAGAGGAGATTGCCATGTTGGCTAGGAGGCTCCGAAACTTTATGAAAAAGAATAAAAGGAGTTTCAGCAAGACTAAGCCTGTAGAAGCCTCAAATGAAAAGAAAGTGGAGGTTACTTGCTACAAGTGTGGTAAGATTGGACACTACAAGTCCGAATGTCCCAAATCAAAGAAGGGTAGATCCAAAGGAAGGAGAAAGGAAGAGAAGAAAGATAGAAAAGCATTCAAAGCAACTTGGGATGATTCTAGTGAATCTGAATCATCTTCGAGTGATGAAGAAGAAGAAAAGGCCAACTTTTGTTTGATGGCCAAAGGAGAAAAGAACTCATCTTCCACAGATGAGGAGGTAAACACTTCCGAAATGGATGCGTTATTAGAAGAGTTTGATTTTCTGTTTAAAAAACATAAATCGGCTATTAGAGAAATCAAGGAGCTTAAGAGAGAAAATGGTAGATTAGAAAAGAAAGAGGAAGAGTACATGGAAGAAATAGATGAGTTAAACTCTAAAATTAGGAAAATGGAAGAAAATAAACCAAATGAAGTGTGTGCATTAAAAGATACTATAAATGAATTGCATGACACTATTGATAGTCTTAGGGAGCATGAATGCATTGTATGTGATCATTCTGAGTTACTAAATGAAATAACATGTTTAAAAGAAAAGAATGAGCACTTGGAAAAATCATTTTTAAAATTCTCTTTGAGTTCCAGTAAATTGGATTCTTTGCTTGCATCTCAAAAACCATATTTTGAAAAAGCTGGTCTTGGTTTTGACCCTAGTAAACTAAAAGAGAAAATCCAAAAAACTGGTTCTTCCACTCATCTTACTCATTCTAGGTGTGTGCATCATGCTAGAATCATTAAAGGAGCAAAATATCTCCCTAGAGCTAAATATGCAAAACTAGCTAGAACTAGAAATAATAAAGTTGTTAAAACTAGGAGTTTTTGGATTCCTAAGGGTTTAAATGATCAAAAAGCTAAGGAACATATATTTGATACATATGGCTATGATTTCATGTTCTCTAACCCCCAAGGACCCAAAGTTTGGGTACCTAAGGTTCCTTGATTTGCTTAATAGGTGTGCTTGAAGGCCAAAGGTACTTCAAGCCAATGGTTCTTGGACAGCGGATGTTCAAGGCACATGACTGGAAATGCCACCTTATTTTCGTCTCTTAAAGCTAAAAAGCATGGAGGTAATGTTACTTTTGGTGATGGCTCAAAAGGGAAAATTGTAGGTATTGGAAATGTGGGTAATCCTTCTAAACTCATGTTTGAAGATGTCTTATTTGTGAGTGGCTTATCCTACAACTTGCTTAGCATAAGTCAATTAATTGACAAAGGCTACATGGTTGCATTTGAAGGTAATGAGTGCTTGATTAAAGATTCTTTAAATAAGATTGTTTTAAAAGGCATTAGAGAAGGAAACATTTATGTGCTAAATCTGAATTCTTTATGTGTTAATGATGCTACTTGTCTTATGGTGAATGATAACTCTATGGATCTATGGCATAGAAGATTAGGTCATATTAGCACATCTACTCTTTCTAAACTAATAAAGAAAAATCTGATTAGAGGAGTGCCTAAATTGAATTTGAATGACCTACATATGTGTGATGCATGCATTAGAGGAAAACAAGTTAGAGAGTCATTTAAATCAAAACAAGATGTTACCACAACTAGGCCATTAGAATTACTTCATTTAGATTTGTTTGGTCCTAGTAGGGTTAAAAGTTTAGGTGGTAAATCATATGCATTTGTGATTGTGGATGACTTTTCTCGTTTTACTTGGTGCTTGTTTATTTCTCATAAAAGTGAGGCATTACATGTTTTTGATAGTCAAATTCGAAAACTACAAAATCAACGAAATGCATGTGTAATTAAGATTAGGAGTGATCATGGTGGTGAGTTTGATAACTTTGGTTTTGGTGAGTTATGTGATAAATATGGTATTTCTCATAATTTTTCTGCACCTAGGTCTCCACAACAAAATGGAGTAGTTGAAAGAAAAAATAGGTCATTACAAGAAATTGGTAGAACTATATTAATTGAAAGTGGTTTACCTAAGTCATTTTGGGCTGAAGCAATTAATCATGCAAGTTATGTGTTAAATAGGTTGTCTATTAGAAAAGGGCTAAATAAGACACCATATGAACTTTGGCATGGTAAGACACCTAAAGTAGATTATCTTAGACCATTTGGGTGTAAATGTTACATTTTGAACACTAAATATAATTTGGATAAGTTTGATGCTAAATCTGATGTAGGTTCTTTGGTTGGTTTTTCTTCTACTAGTAGAGCATATAGAGTTTATAACTCTAGGACAAAAACAATAGAAGAGTCCATTCATGTAAAATTTGATGAATCACTAGCTAAGGGATCTAATATTGAAGAAGATGAAGATGTAGTTTTTGAACCACAAATAGAGTCTAGTTTAAAGGAATCTACACCTAATAACATGGATTCATATATAGAAGTAGATAAATTGGAAAATGAGACTCACTTAGAATCGCAAGAAAATAATGAATTGATAGGTCCTTTGCATGATCAAAATTGGTATCAAATTAAAAATAAGCACCGACATCCTAAAGAATTAATAATAGGTGACATTTCTCATGGAGTTAGAACTAGATCATCTCATGGTGTGCATCCTTTTAGTTCTCTTGCTTTGATTTGTGAAATTGAGCCTAAGTGTATTAATGATGCTCTAAAAGCACCCGATTGGGTAATAGCAATGCAAGAAGAGTTAAATGAGTTTGAAAGAAACAAAGTGTGGAGTTTAGTTCCTAAACCTGAAAATCATTCTATTATTGGTACAAAATGGGTTTTCAAAAACAAAATGGATGAAAATGGAAAAGTGGTTAGGAATAAGGCTAGATTAGTGGCACAAGGATATACTCAAGAAGAAGGAGTAGATTATGATGAGTCGTTTGCACCGGTAGCTAGAATAGAAGCTATTAGGTTGTTAATGGCATTTGCATGCTTTAAAGGTTTTAAATTGTTTCAAATGGATGTTAAGAGTGCATTTTTAAATGGCTTTATTCAAGAAGATGTTTATGTGAAGCAACCCCCTGGTTTTGAAAATCAAAAGTTCCCAAATCATGTTTACAAGCTTTTTAAATCTCTTTATGGCTTAAAACAAGCTCCTAGAGCGTGGTATGATCGTTTATCAAAGTTCTTGCTTCAAAATGATTTTAATCGTGGGAAAATTGATAGTACCTTGTTTGTGAAGCATAAAAATAATGATTTGCTTATTGTACAAGTGTATGTGGATGATATTATTTTTGGATCAACTAATGATTCTTTGTGTAAAGATTTTGCTGATTGTATGAGTGGTGAATTCCAAATGAGCATGATGGGTGAACTAACGTTCTTTTTAGGTTTGCAAATAAAACAAAGTGAGAATGGCATTCACATTAGTCAAGCTAAATATACTAAAGATTTGCTATTTAGATTTGGCATGGATTTAGCTAAACCTTGTATTACCCCCATGGCTGCAAATACAAAGCTTGATAGTGACATAAATGGTAATGAAGTAGACCAAAAGCTATATAGATCTATGATTGGCTCACTGTTATATCTTACTGCATCTAGACCCGATATTATGCATGCTGTGTGTTTGTGTGCTAGATTTCAATCTAATCCTAGACAATCACACTTAATTGCGGTAAAACGGATTTTTAGATACTTAAAAGATACCTCTACTCTTGGTCTTTGGTATGATAAGAGTTCTTTATTTGATTTGTATGCTTATAGTGACTCGGATTATGCTGGTTGTAGATTGGATAGAAAAAGTACTACGGGCACTTGTCAATTTCTAGGAAATAAGCTCATTTCATGGTTTTCTAAGAAACAATCAAGTGTAGCACTCTCCACTACTGAAGCTGAGTATATGGCCATAAGTAGTTGCACTTCACAATTGCTTTGGATTAAACAACAATTAGAGGATTTTGGTTTAGAGTTCAAGAATATTTCCATTTATTGTGATAACACAAGTGCTATCCACTTATCTAAGAATCCGGTGTATCATAGCAAAGCTAAACACATAGAAGTTAGACATCATTTTATTAGAGAGCATGTGTTACGAGGTGATATTGTGATTAAATATGTGGATACCAAGAATCAACTTGCTGATATTTTTACTAAGCCTCTTTCAAATGAAAATTTTCTTTTTCTTCGAAACTCACTTGGTATGATTCCTATTCCCTAATTGTATTTTTTTTCTTTCTCATGTATTTTTTTGATAGATTACAAAAAAGGGGGAGAGAAAATATGTAGCTAAATGGTGTTTTTAAAAGGATAAGAGGGAGACTAAATTAAGGGGGAGAGAGCAAGTTAAGGGGGAGCCTAAATTAAGGGGGAGCAAGAGCAAGATTAAGGGAAAATCATATTTTTGTTAAATCATTTAAGTATAGCTTCTTTCACGTTTTTGCAATCATCAAAAAGGGGGAGATTGTTGAGTGTAGATTTTGATGATTGATAATTGGCATGTGTGGATGTGAATTTATATTTTATGTTCTAACAAAGCATGAAGCCTTCATAAGGCTTACAAAGCTATTCTTTAGTGATTTCATGACACAGGTTATATATAGAAACTTCTTATACTTATATAGAGATTTCATTATATATGGAAACAAGTTTTTAGAGAGCTTTCTAGAAATTTGAGTATTTGAGCTATGAATGGAAAGTTCTTCTTAGAATGGAAAGTCTAGAAGATATATTGAATCCTTGTTCATATATGGGAAGTTCAAAAGATATATATGGAAGTTTTTGAGGAGATTGGAGTAGTCCACTATATGGAGTTGCCATATATGTAACTTGGCGACATGGCATTGTTAATGTGGCATTTTGATGACATGGCAGCCACATGGAGCACACTCATCAAGGTTACATCTTCTCGTTGGTCTAAATATGGTAAGAGAATCATGGAGTAAATTTAAAGGTTCTTAGAAGCTTCTTTTCTTAGTTAAATATGGAAGAATTTTTGAATTGCATTCAAATGGAGAAGCTAAAGATTCAGCATTATTGTTCATCATTAATAGAGGAAATTAAGGTTTGAAAGTTAAACCTTGATTGATATTACTTTCCTTTATTGTTGATTCTATCTCATTAAAAGGATCCTCTACTCAAATCATGGAATCAATTATCCTACTCATTATGACTAATTGATATCTTCATTATGGGAGAATATTCTAAGGATATCTTGCATATATTCAGCTACACAAATTGATTCTCTTCTTGTTGTCAACATTTTTAGTATGGAAACTTGATCAATTAAGGGCTTTTGAAGTTATGATTGATATCTTCATTGTTGGACAAATTTGCTTCATTATTTGAGAATATTTGGATGGATTTTCCACCATTTGGAGGTTTAAATTCAAATTTCAAATTAGCTATACTTGTTATGGAAGCTAAGGGGCCAATTGCACAATCAAAGGTGATTGAAGATTCAACTAGAAGTCAGAATTGATTAGTTCTTATTTATGGTCGATTTTGCAAGAATTATGAAGGATTTTGTTGATATTTTAATCCTTAAAGTCAACCATGCATTATTGGAATTGATTTGCTCATTCAAGGCTGATTGGAGATCAACAAAAGTCAAAGATCTTGATGATCAATCAAGTTAGCTGATTATAGAAGGAAAATCAAGAATTCAAATGAAGGGCTGAGATTGGCTTGAAGACTTGACACATGGAGGGCTGAGATTGATCAAGGAAAGCCTTCTCTAGCACTATATAAAAGGGTCTCTTGAAGGCTTTGGAATAACTTTTGGAAGCCCTATCATTTTCTACATCATTAGC
Source organism: Diospyros lotus (assembly GCF_014633365.1). NCBI lineage: Eukaryota > Viridiplantae > Streptophyta > Magnoliopsida > Ericales > Ebenaceae > Diospyros > Diospyros lotus. The sequence continues at coordinate 21,562,426 of NC_068346.1, read as the reverse complement.
CAAGATTCTCATTCTCTCCAAGTCTTTCTTTTCCTCTATCTTCTTGAGAGAAAACTAAGAGAGTTCTCTACACTTCATTGTATTATTTTTGAGAGAACCCTATTTCTAAATCTCTACTATCTTGTAAAGAGCGTACAAAATCCAAACTAGTGAGTGTGAGACTCCAGAAATAGTTTGGTGGTGGTGAAGCCAAGTGAAGGCTTTGGTGGTTGTAAGAAAAGTTTCATATAGTGGATTTGATTGAAAATCCTAAGGAAGGGAATCCTTAGGTAGTGGATGTAAGCCATAAGGGCCGAACCACTATAAATCGCTGTGTCCTTCTTCTCTTCACTCTTTACTTATTCTTGCTTGATTATACTTATTTGTTTTTGTTTTTGTGTGGCCAAATCCTAAGGCCTACATTCTTGTTGGCTATTATATTCTGATTTGCTTTAATTGATCATTCTTTGTACTCATTTAATATTCCATTTGGTTTATTTAAAGTCTTGTTATTGTGTGCATTCAAATCACATGTTTTTCACCAAGTTGTAATTTGAAGAGTATATTGGATCTAAGCACATACTAGCACAGCTGGCGGATATCATATTATCCATCTAGTATTTAAGTGCTCCCGTACTCTCAACTACAATTTTGGTTTATATTAAATTTGTTTTCTCATATATATACGTGCATAAGTTTTGCATTAAAGTTTTTAAAAGGTGTCAATTCACCCCCCCTCTTGACTAAGTTAGAACTCAACAATAATATCTCAAAATTGACATAATGGCTTTTGACGATACCGAATCTATGTTAAAGATCACATTTTGATACACTAAATACACTAAAGAAAGTCTAATTTGGTATTTTGGAAAGTCTTGAAAAGTTGGGTTTTAGCCATGGGTTCATAGTAGAACATTTGAAAGAAGAAAGAGACAATTTTGTTAAATCAACGATATCTCAAAATTGACATAATGGCTTTTGACGATTCCGAATCTATGTTTAAGATAACATTTTGATACACTAAATACACTAAAGAAAGTTTAATTATGGATTTTGGAAAGTCTTGAAATGTTGGGTTTTAGCCATGGGTCCATAGTAGAACACTTGAAAGAAGAAATAGACAACTTTGTTCAATCAACGATATCTCAAAATTGTAATAATGGCTTTTGACGATTCCGAATCTATGTTTAAGATAACATTTTGATACACTAAATACACTAAAGAAAGTTTAATTCTGGATTTTGGAAAGTCTTGAAATGTTGGGTTTAGCCATGGGTCCATAGTAGAACACATGAAAGAAGAAAGAGACAACTTTGTTAATTCAACAATATTTCAAAATTGAAAAAATGGCTTTTGACGATTCCGAATATATGTTAAAGATATCATTTTGATACATTAAATACACTAGAGAAAGTTTAAATTGGGATTTCACAAAGTTTTGAAATGTTGGGTTTTAGCCAGAGGTCCATACTAGAACATTTAAAAGAAGAAAGCGATAACTTTTTTCAATCAACGATATCTCAAAATTCACATAATGGCTTTTGACGATTCGGAATCTATGTTTAAGATAACATTTTGATACACTAAATACACTAAAGAAAGTTTAATTCTGGATTTTGGAAAGTCTTGAAATGTTGGGTTTAGCCATGGGTCCATAGTACAACACTTGAAAGAAGAAAGAGACAACTTTGTGTAATCAACGATATCTCAAAATGACATAATGGCTTTTGACGATTCCAAATCTATGTTAAAGATAACATTTTGATCCACTAAATACAGTAAAGAAAGTCTAATTACGGATTTTTGAATGTCTTGAAAAGTTGGGTTTTAGCCATGGGTCCATTGTAGAATACTTGAAAGAGGAAAGAGACAACTTTGTTCAATCAACGATATCTCAAAATTGACATAATGGCTTTTGACGATTCCGAATATATGTTAAAGATAACATTTTGATACACTAAATACACTAAAGAAAGTTTAATTCTGGATTTTGGAAAGTCTTGAAATGTTGGGTTTAGCCATGGGTCCATAGTAGAACACATGAAAGAAGAAAGAGACAACTTTGTTAATTCAACAATATTTCAAAATTGAAAAAATGGCTTTTGACGATTCCGAATATATGTTAAAGATATCATTTTGATACATTAAATACACTAGAGAAAGTTTAAATTGGGATTTCACAAAGTTTTGAAATGTTGGGTTTTAGCCAGAGGTCCATACTAGAACATTTAAAAGAAGAAAGCGATAACTTTTTTCAATCAACGATATCTCAAAATTCACATAATGGCTTTTGACGATTCGGAATCTATGTTTAAGATAACATTTTGATACACTAAATACACTAAAGAAAGTTTAATTCTGGATTTTGGAAAGTCTTGAAATGTTGGGTTTAGCCATGGGTCCATAGTACAACACTTGAAAGAAGAAAGAGACAACTTTGTGTAATCAACGATATCTCAAAATGACATAATGGCTTTTGACGATTCCAAATCTATGTTAAAGATAACATTTTGATCCACTAAATACAGTAAAGAAAGTCTAATTACGGATTTTTGAATGTCTTGAAAAGTTGGGTTTTAGCCATGGGTCCATTGTAGAATACTTGAAAGAGGAAAGAGACAACTTTGTTCAATCAACGATATCTCAAAATTGACATAATGGCTTTTGACGTTTCCGAATCTATGTTAAAGATAACATTTTGATCCACTAAATACACTAAAGAAAGTCTAATTTGGGATTTTTGAAAGTTTTGAAATGTTGTGTTTTAGCCATGGGTCTATAGTAGAACATTTGAACCAAGAAATAGACAACTTTTTTCAATCAACGATATCTCATAATTGACTAATCGTCTTTCTACGATTCCAAATCTATGTTAAATATAACATTTTGATACACTAAATACACTAAAGAAAGTTTAATTTGGGATTTTGGGATGTTTTGAAATGTTGGGTTTTAGCCATGAGTCCATTGTAGAACACTTGAAACAAGACAGAGACAACTTTGTTCAATCAACAATATCTCAAAATTGACATAATGGCTTTTGACGACACTGAATCTATGTTAAAGATCACATTTTGATACACTAAAGAAAGCCAAATTATGGATTTTGAAAAGTCTTTAAAAGTTGGGTTTTAGCCATGGGTCCATAGTAGAACACTTGAAAGAAGAAAGAGACAACTTTGTTCTATCAACGATATCCCAAAATTGACATAATGGCTTTTGACGATTCCGAATCCATGTTAAAGATAACATTTTGATACAATAAATACCCTAAAGAATGTTTAATTCTGGATTTTGGAAAGTCTTGAAATGTTGGGTTTAGCCATGGGTCCATAGTAGAACCGTTGAACCAAGAAATAGTCAACTTTGTTCAATCAATAATATCTCAAAATTGACATAATGGTTTTTGACGATTCTGAATCTATGTTAAAGATAACATTTTGATCCACTAAAGGAAGTCTAACTTTGAATTTTTTAATGTTTTGAAATGTTGGGTTTTAGCCATGGGTCCATAGTAAAACAGTTGAACCAAGAAATAGATAACTTTGTTCAATCAATAATATCTCAAAATTGACATAATGGCTTTTGACGATTCCGAAACTATGTTAAAGATAACATTTTGATACACTAAATACACTAAAGAAAGTCTAATTTGGGATTTTTGAAAGTTTTGAAATGTTGGGTTTTAGCGATGGGTCTATAGTAGAACATTTGAACCGAGTAATAGACAACTTTTTTTAATCAAGGATATCTCAAAATTGACTAATCGTCTTTCTACGATTCCAAATCTATGTTAAAGATAACATTTTGATACACTAAATACACTAAGGAAAGTTTAATTTGGGATTTTGGGATGTTTTGAAATCTTGGGTTTTAGCCATGAGTCCATAGTAGAACACTTGAAACAAGATAGAGACAACTTTGTTCAATCAACAATATCTCAAAATTGACATAATGGCTTTTGACGACACCGAATCTATGTTAAAGATCACATTTCGATACACTAAATACACTAAAGAATGTCTAAATTGGGATTTTGGAAAGTCTTGAAAAGTTTGGTTTTAGCCATGGGTCCATAGTAGAATACTGGAAAGAAGAAAGAGACAACTTTGTTCATTCAACGATATTTCAAAATTGACATAATGGCTTTTGACGATTCCGAATTCATGTTTAAGATAACATTTTGATACACTAAATACACTAAAGAACGTTTAATTATGGATTTTGGAAAGTCTTGAAATATTGAGTTTAGCCATGGGTCCATAGTAGCACACTTGAAAGAAGAAAGAGACAACTTTCTGTAATCAACGATATCTCAAAATTGACATAATGGATTTTGACGATTCCGAATCTATGTTAAAGATAACATTTTGATCCACTAAATACACTAAAAGAAAGTATAATGTGGGATTTTGGATAGTTTTGAAATGTTTGGTTTTAGCCTTGGGTCTATCGTAGAACATTCAAACCAAGAAAAAGACAACTTTGTTCAATCAACGATATCTCAAAATTGACTAATTTGCGTTCTACGATTCCAAATCTATGTTAAATATAAAATTTTAATACACTAAATCCACTAAAGAAAGTTTAATTTGGGATTTTATAAAGTTTTAAAATCTTGGGTTTTAGCCATTGGTCCATAGTAGAACATTTGAAAGAAGAAAGAGATAACTTTGTTCAATCAACGATATCTCAAAATTGACATAATGGCTTTTGACGATTCCGAATCTATGTTTAAGATAACATTTTGATACACTAAATACACTAAAGAAAGTTTAATTATGGATTTATGAAAGTCTTGAAATGTTGGGTTTAGCCATGGGTCCATAGTAGAACATTTAAAAGAAGAAAGCGATAACTTTTTTCAATCAACGATATCTCAAAATTGACATAACAGCTTTTGACGATTCCAAATCTATGTTTAAGATAACATTTTGATACACTAAAGAAACCCAAATTATGGATTTTGAAAAGTCTTGAAAAGTTGGGTTTTAGCCATGGGTCCATAGTAGAACACTTGAAAGAAGAAAGAGACAACTTTGTTCTATCAACGATATCCCAATATTGACATAATGGCTTTTGACGATTCCGAATCCATGTTAAAGATAACATTTTGATACAATAAATACCCTAAAGAAAGTTTAATTCTGGATTTTGGAAAGTCTTGAAATGTTGGGTTTAGCCATGGGTCCATAGTAGAACACTTGAAAGAAGAAAGAGACAACTTTGTGTAATAAACGATATCTCAAAATTGACATAATGGATTTTGACGATTCCGAATTTATGTTAAAGATAACATTTTGATCCACTAAATACACTAAAGGAAGTCTAATTTTGAATTTTTTAATGTTTTGAAATGTTAGGTTTTAGCCATGGGTCCATAGTAGAACCGTTGAACCAAGAAATAGACAACTTTGTTCAATCAATAATATCTCAAAATTGACATAATGGCTTTTGACGATTCCGATTCTATGTTAAAGATAACATTTTGATACACTAAATACACTAAAGAAAGCCTAATTATGGATTTTTGAAAGTCTTGAAAAGCTGGGTTTTAGCGATGGCTCCATAGTAGAACACTTGAAACAAGATAGAGACAACTTTGTTCAATCAAAAATATCTCAAAATTGACATAATGGCTTTTGACGATACCGAATCTATGTTAAAGATATCATTTTAATACATTAAATACACTAAAGAAAGTTTAAATTGGGATTTTATAAAGTTTTGAAATGTTGGGTTTTAGCCATAGGTCCATAGTAGAACATTTGAAAGAATAAAGAGATAACTTTTTTCAATCAACGATATCTCAAAATTCACATAATGGCTTTTGACGATTCCGAATCTATGTTTAAGATAACATTTTGATACACTAAATACACTAAAGAAAGTTTAATTATGGATTTTGGAAAGTCTTGAAATGTTGGGTTTAGCCATGGGTCCATAGTAGAACACTTGAAAGAAGAAAGAGACAACTTTGTGTAATAAACGATACCTCTAAATTGACATAATGGCTTTTGACGATTCCAAATCTATGTTAAAGATAACATTTTGATCCAATAAATACCCTAAAGAAAGTTTATTTCTGGATTTTGGATAGTTTTGAAATGTTGGGTTTAGCCATGGGTCCATAGTAGAACACGTGAAAGAAGAAAGAGACAACTTTGTGTAATCAACGATATCTCAAAATTGACATAATGGATTTTGACAATTCCGAATTTATGTTAAAGATAACATTTTGATCCACTAAATACACTAAAGGAAGTCTAATTTTGAATTTTTTAATGTTTTGAAATGTTGGGTTTTAGCCATGGGTCCATAGTAGAACCGTTGAACCAAAAAATAGACAACTTTGTTCAATCAATAATATCTCAAAATTGACATAATGGCTTTTGACGATTCCGATTCTATGTTAAAGATAACATTTTGATACACTAAATACACTAAAGAAAGCCTAATTATGGATTTTTGAAAGTCTTGAAAAGCTGGGTTTTAGCGATGGCTCCATAGTAGAACACTTGAAACAAGATAGAGACAACTTTGTTCAATCAATAATATCTCAAAATTGACATAATGGCTTTTGACGATACCGAATCTATGTTAAAGATCACATTTTGATACACTAAATACACTAAAGAAAGTCTAATTTGGTATTTTGGAAAGTCTTGAAAAGTTGGGTTTTAGCCATGGGTCCATAGTAGAACATTTGAAAGAAGAAAGAGACAATTTTGTTAAATCAACGATATCTCAAAATTGACATAATGGCTTTTGACGATTCCGAATCTATGTTTAAGATAACATTTTGATACACTAAATACACTAAAGAAAGTTTAATTATGGATTTTGGAAAGTCTTGAAATGTTGGGTTTTAGCCATGGGTCCATAGTAGAACACTTGAAAGAAGAAAGAGACAACTTTGTGTAATAAACGATACCTCTAAATTGACATAATGGCTTTTGACGATTCCAAATCTATGTTAAAGATAACATTTTGATCCAATAAATACCCTAAAGAAAGTTTATTTCTGGATTTTGGATAGTTTTGAAATGTTGGGTTTAGCCATGGGTCCATAGTAGAACACGTGAAAGAAGAAAGAGACAACTTTGTGTAATCAACGATATCTCAAAATTGACATAATGGATTTTGACAATTCCGAATTTATGTTAAAGATAACATTTTGATCCACTAAATAAACTAAAGGAAGTCTAATTTTGAATTTTTTAATGTTTTGAAATGTTGGGTTTTAGCCATGGGTCCATAGTAGAACCGTTGAACCAAAAAATAGACAACTTTGTTCAATCAATAATATCTCAAAATTGACATAATGGCTTTTGACGATTCCGATTCTATGTTAAAGATAACATTTTGATACACTAAATACACTAAAGAAAGCCTAATTATGGATTTTTGAAAGTCTTGAAAAGCTGGGTTTTAGCGATGGCTCCATAGTAGAACACTTGAAACAAGATAGAGACAACTTTGTTCAATCAATAATATCTCAAAATTGACATAATGGCTTTTGACGATACCGAATCTATGTTAAAGATCACATTTTGATACACTAAATACACTAAAGAAAGTCTAATTTGGTATTTTGGAAAGTCTTGAAAAGTTGGGTTTTAGCCATGGGTCCATAGTAGAACATTTGAAAGAAGAAAGAGACAATTTTGTTAAATCAACGATATCTCAAAATTGACATAATGGCTTTTGACGATTCCGAATCTATGTTTAAGATAACATTTTGATACACTAAATACACTAAAGAAAGTTTAATTATGGATTTTGGAAAGTCTTGAAATGTTGGGTTTTAGCCATGGGTCCATAGTAGAACACTTGAAAGAAGAAATAGACAACTTTGTTCAATCAACGATATCTCAAAATTGTAATAATGGCTTTTGACGATTCTGAATCTATGTTTAAGATAACATTTTGATACACTAAATACACTAAAGAAAGTTTAATTCTGGATTTTGGAAAGTCTTGAAATGTTGGGTTTAGCCATGGGTCCATAGTAGAACACATGAAAGAAGAAAGAGACAACTTTGTTAATTCAACAATATTTCAAAATTGAAAAAATGGCTTTTGACGATTCCGAATATATGTTAAAGATATCATTTTGATACATTAAATACACTAGAGAAAGTTTAAATTGGGATTTCACAAAGTTTTGAAATGTTGGGTTTTAGCCAGAGGTCCATACTAGAACATTTAAAAGAAGAAAGCGATAACTTTTTTCAATCAACGATATCTCAAAATTCACATAATGGCTTTTGACGATTCGGAATCTATGTTTAAGATAACATTTTGATACACTAAATACACTAAAGAAAGTTTAATTCTGGATTTTGGAAAGTCTTGAAATGTTGGGTTTAGCCATGGGTCCATAGTACAACACTTGAAAGAAGAAAGAGACAACTTTGTGTAATCAACGATATCTCAAAATGACATAATGGCTTTTGACGATTCCAAATCTATGTTAAAGATAACATTTTGATCCACTAAATACAGTAAAGAAAGTCTAATTACGGATTTTTGAATGTCTTGAAAAGTTGGGTTTTAGCCATGGGTCCATTGTAGAATACTTGAAAGAGGAAAGAGACAACTTTGTTCAATCAACGATATCTCAAAATTGACATAATGGCTTTTGACGATTCCGAATATATGTTAAAGATAACATTTTGATACACTAAATACACTAAAGAAAGTTTAATTCTGGATTTTGGAAAGTCTTGAAATGTTGGGTTTAGCCATGGGTCCATAGTAGAACACATGAAAGAAGAAAGAGACAACTTTGTTAATTCAACAATATTTCAAAATTGAAAAAATGGCTTTTGACGATTCCGAATATATGTTAAAGATATCATTTTGATACATTAAATACACTAGAGAAAGTTTAAATTGGGATTTCACAAAGTTTTGAAATGTTGGGTTTTAGCCAGAGGTCCATACTAGAACATTTAAAAGAAGAAAGCGATAACTTTTTTCAATCAACGATATCTCAAAATTCACATAATGGCTTTTGACGATTCGGAATCTATGTTTAAGATAACATTTTGATACACTAAATACACTAAAGAAAGTTTAATTCTGGATTTTGGAAAGTCTTGAAATGTTGGGTTTAGCCATGGGTCCATAGTACAACACTTGAAAGAAGAAAGAGACAACTTTGTGTAATCAACGATATCTCAAAATGACATAATGGCTTTTGACGATTCCAAATCTATGTTAAAGATAACATTTTGATCCACTAAATACAGTAAAGAAAGTCTAATTACGGATTTTTGAATGTCTTGAAAAGTTGGGTTTTAGCCATGGGTCCATTGTAGAATACTTGAAAGAGGAAAGAGACAACTTTGTTCAATCAACGATATCTCAAAATTGACATAATGGCTTTTGACGATTCCGAATCTATGTTAAAGATAACATTTTGATCCACTAAATACACTAAAGAAAGTCTAATTTGGGATTTTTGAAAGTTTTGAAATGTTGTGTTTTAGCCATGGGTCTATAGTAGAACATTTGAACCAAGAAATAGACAACTTTTTTCAATCAACGATATCTCATAATTGACTAATCGTCTTTCTACGATTCCAAATCTATGTTAAATATAACATTTTGATACACTAAATACACTAAAGAAAGTTTAATTTGGGATTTTGGGATGTTTTGAAATGTTGGGTTTTAGCCATGAGTCCATTGTAGAACACTTGAAACAAGACAGAGACAACTTTGTTCAATCAACAATATCTCAAAATTGACATAATGGCTTTTGACGACACTGAATCTATGTTAAAGATCACATTTCGATACACTAAATACACTAAAGAATGTCTAATTTGGGATTTTGGAAAGTCTTGAAAAGTTGGGTTTTAGCCATGGGTCCATAGTAGAACACTGGAAAGAAGAAAGAGACAACTTTGTTTATTCAACGATATTTCTAAATTGACATAATGGCTTTTGACGATTCCGAATCCATGTTTAAGATAACATTTTGATACTCTAAATAGACTAAAGAACGTTTAATTATGGATTTTGGAAAGTCTTAAAATATTGAGTTTAGCCATGGGTCCATAGTAGAACACATGAAAGAAGAAAGAGACAACTTTGTGTAATCAACGATATCTCAAAATTGACATAATGGATTTTGACGATTCCGAATCTATGTTAAAGATAACATTTTGATCCACTAAATACACTTAAAGAAAGTATAATTTGGGATTTTGGATAGTTTTAAAATGTTTGGTTTTAGCCTTGGGTCTATCGTAGAACATTCGAACCAAGAAAAAGACAACTTTGTTCAATCAACTATATCTCAAAATTGACTAATTTGCGTTCTACGATTCCAAATCTAGGTTAAATATAAAATTTTAATACATTAAATCCACTAAAGAAAGTTTAATTTGGGATTTTATGAAGTTTTGAAATCTTGGATTTTAGCCATTGGTCCATAGTAGAACATTTGAAAGAAGAAAGAGATAACTTTGTTCAATCAACGATATCTCAAAATTGACATAATGGCTTTTGACGATTCCGAATCTATGTTTAAGATAACATTTTGATACACTAAATAATCTAAAGAAAGTTTAATTATGGATTTTGGAAAGTCTTGAAATGTTGGGTTTAGCCATGGGTCCATAGTAGAACACTTAAAAGAAGAAAGAGACAACTTTGTGTAATCAACGATATCTCAAAATTGACATAATGGCTTTTGACGATTCCAAATCTATGTTAAAGATAACATTTTGATCCACTAAATACAGTAAAGAAAGTCTAATTATGGATTTTTGAACGTGTTGAAATGTTGGGTTTTAGCCATGGGTCCATAGTAGAATACTTGAAAGAGGAAAGGGACAACTTTGTTTAATCAACGATATCTCAAAATTGACATAATGGCTTTTGACGATTCCGAATCTATGTTAAAGATAACATTTTGATCCATTAAAGGAAGTCTAACTTTGAATTTTTTAATGTTTTGAAATGTTGGGTTTTAGCCATGGGTCCATAGTAAAATAGTTGAACCAAGAAATAGATAACTTTGTTCAATCAATAATATCTCAAAATTGACATAATGGCTTTTGACGATTCCGAATCTATGTTAAAGATAACATTTTGATACACTAAATACACTAAAGAAAGTCTAATTTGGGATTTTATAAAGTTTTGTAATGATGGGTTTTGGCCATGGGTCTATAGTAGAACAGTTGAACCAAGAAATAGACAACTTTTTTCAATCAACGATATCTCAAAAATTGACTAATCATCTTTCAATGATTCCAAATCTATGCTAAAAATAACATTTTAATACATTAAATACACAAAAGAAAGTTTAATTTGGGATTTTATAAAGTTTTGAAATGTTGGGGTTTTAGCCATAGGTCCGTAGTAGAGCATTAGAAAGAAGAAGGAGATAATTTTGATCAATCAACAATATCTCAAAATTGACATAATGGCTTTTGACGATTCCGAATCTTTGTTAAAGATAACATTTTGATACACTAAATACACTAAAGAAAGTCAAATTATTGATTTTGGAAAGTCTTGAAAAGTTGGGTTTTATCAATGGGTCCATAGTAGAACACTTGAAAGAGGAAAGAGACAACTTTGTTCAATCAACGATATCTCAAAATTGACATAATGGCTTTTGACGATTCCGAATCTATGTTAAAGATAACATTTTGATCCACTAAATACACTAAAGAAAGTCTAATTTGGGATGTTTGAAAGTTTTGAAATGTTGGGTTTTAGCGATGGGTCTATAGTAGAACATTTGAACCGAGTAATAGACAACTTTTTTTAATCAACGATATCTCAAAATTGACTAATCGTCTTTCTACGATTCCAAGTCTATGTTAAAGATAACATTTTGATACACTAAATACACTAAGAAAAGTTTAATTTGGGATTTTGGGATGTTTTGAAATCTTGGGTTTTAGCCATGAGTCCATAGTAGAACACTTGAAACAAGATAGAGACAACTTTGTTCAATCAACAATATCTCAAAATTGACATAATGGCTTTTGACGACACCGAATCTATGTTAAAGATCACATTTCGATACACTAAATACACTAAAGAATGTCTAATTTGGGATTTTGGAAAGTCTTGAAAAGTTTGGTTTTAGCCATGGGTCCATAGTAGAACACTGGAAAGAAGAAAGAGACAACTTTGTTCATTCAACGATATTTCAAAATTGACATAATGGCTTTTGACGATTCCGAATTCATGTTTAAGATAACATTTTGATACACTAAATACACTAAAGAACGTTTAATTATGGATTTTGGAAAGTCTTGAAATATTGAGTTTAGCCATGGGTCCATAGTAGCACACTTGAAAGAAGAAAGAGACAACTTTCTGTAATCAACGATATCTCAAAATTGACATAATGGATTTTGACGATTCCGAATCTATGTTAAAGATAACATTTTGATCCACTAAATACACTAAAAGAAAGTATAATGTGGGATTTTGGATAGTTTTGAAATGTTTGGTTTTAGCCTTGGGTCTATCGTAGAACATTCGAACCAAGAAAAAGACAACTTTGTTCAATCAACGATATCTCAAAATTGACTAATTTGCGTTCTACGATTCCAAATCTATGTTAAATATAAAATTTTAATACATTAAATCCACTAAAGAAAGTTTAATTTTGGATTTTATAAAGTTTTGAAATCTTGGGTTTTAGCCATTGGTTCATAGTAGAACATTTGAAAGAAGAAAGAGATAACTTTGTTCAATCAACGATATCTCAAAATTGACATAATGGCTTTTGACGATTCCGAATCTATGTTAAAGATAACATTTTGATCCACTAAATACACTAAAAGAAAGTATAATGTGGGATTTTGGATAGTTTTGAAATGTTTGGTTTTAGCCTTGGGTCTATCGTAGAACATTCAAACCAAGAAAAAGACAACTTTGTTCAATCAACGATATCTCAAAATTGACTAATTTGCGTTCTACGATTCCAAATCTATGTTAAATATAAAATTTTAATACACTAAATCCACTAAAGAAAGTTTAATTTGGGATTTTATAAAGTTTTAAAATCTTGGGTTTTAGCCATTGGTCCATAGTAGAACATTTGAAAGAAGAAAGAGATAACTTTGTTCAATCAACGATATCTCAAAATTGACATAATGGCTTTTGACGATTCCGAATCTATGTTTAAGATAACATTTTGATACACTAAATACACTAAAGAAAGTTTAATTATGGATTTGTGAAAGTCTTGAAATGTTGGGTTTAGCCATGGGTCCATAGTAGAACATTTAAAAGAAGAAAGCGATAACTTTTTTCAATCAACGATATCTCAAAATTGACATAACAGCTTTTGACGATTCCAAATCTATGTTTAAGATAACATTTTGATACACTAAAGAAACCCAAATTATGGATTTTGAAAAGTCTTGAAAAGTTGGGTTTTAGCCATGGGTCCATAGTAGAACACTTGAAAGAAGAAAGAGACAACTTTGTTCTATCAACGATATCCCAATATTGACATAATGGCTTTTGACGATTCCGAATCCATGTTAAAGATAACATTTTGATACAATAAATACCCTAAAGAAAGTTTAATTCTGGATTTTGGAAAGTCTTGAAATGTTGGGTTTAGCCATGGGTCCATAGTAGAACACTTGAAAGAAGAAAGAGACAACTTTGTGTAATAAACGATATCTCAAAATTGACATAATGGATTTTGACGATTCCGAATTTATGTTAAAGATAACATTTTGATCCACTAAATACACTAAAGGAAGTCTAATTTTGAATTTTTTAATGTTTTGAAATGTTAGGTTTTAGCCATGGCTCCATAGTAGAACCGTTGAACCAAGAAATAGACAACTTTGTTCAATCAATAATATCTCAAAATTGACATAATGGCTTTTGACGATTCCGATTCTATGTTGAAGATAACATTTTGATACACTAAATACACTAAAGAAAGCCTAATTATGGATTTTTGAAAGTCTTGAAAAGCTGGGTTTTAGCGATGGCTCCATAGTAGAACACGTGAAACAAGATAGAGACAACTTTGTTCAATCAAAAATATCTCAAAATTGACATAATGGCTTTTGACGATACCGAATCTATGTTAAAGATATCATTTTAATACATTAAATACACTAAAGAAAGTTTAAATTGGGATTTTATAAAGTTTTGAAATGTTGGGTTTTAGCCATAGGTCCATAGTAGAACATTTGAAAGAATAAAGAGATAACTTTTTTCAATCAACGATATCTCAAAATTCACATAATGGCTTTTGACGATTCCGAATCTATGTTTAAGATAACATTTTGATACACTAAATACACTAAAGAAAGTTTAATTATGGATTTTGGAAAGTCTTGAAATGTTGGGTTTAGCCATGGGTCCATAGTAGAACACTTGAAAGAAGAAAGAGACAACTTTGTGTAATAAACGATACCTCTAAATTGACATAATGGCTTTTGACGATTCCAAATCTATGTTAAAGATAACATTTTGATCCAATAAATACCCTAAAGAAAGTTTATTTCTGGATTTTGGATAGTTTTGAAATGTTGGGTTTAGCCATGGGTCCATAGTAGAACACGTGAAAGAAGAAAGAGACAACTTTGTGTAATCAACGATATCTCAAAATTGACATAATGGATTTTGACAATTCCGAATTTATGTTAAAGATAACATTTTGATCCACTAAATACACTAAAGGAAGTCTAATTTTGAATTTTTTAATGTTTTGAAATGTTGGGTTTTAGCCATGGGTCCATAGTAGAACCGTTGAACCAAAAAATAGACAACTTTGTTCAATCAATAATATCTCAAAATTGACATAATGGCTTTTGACGATTCCGATTCTATGTTAAAGATAACATTTTGATACACTAAATACACTAAAGAAAGCCTAATTATGGATTTTTGAAAGTCTTGAAAAGCTGGGTTTTAGCGATGGCTCCATAGTAGAACACTTGAAACAAGATAGAGACAACTTTGTTCAATCAATAATATCTCAAAATTGACATAATGGCTTTTGACGATACCGAATCTATGTTAAAGATCACATTTTGATACACTAAATACACTAAAGAAAGTCTAATTTGGTATTTTGGAAAGTCTTGAAAAGTTGGGTTTTAGCCATGGGTCCATAGTAGAACATTTGAAAGAAGAAAGAGACAATTTTGTTAAATCAACGATATCTCAAAATTGACATAATGGCTTTTGACGATTCCGAATCTATGTTTAAGATAACATTTTGATACACTAAATACACTAAAGAAAGTTTAATTATGGATTTTGGAAAGTCTTGAAATGTTGGGTTTTAGCCATGGGTCCATAGTAGAACACTTGAAAGAAGAAAGAGACAACTTTGTGTAATAAACGATACCTCTAAATTGACATAATGGCTTTTGACGATTCCAAATCTATGTTAAAGATAACATTTTGATCCAATAAATACCCTAAAGAAAGTTTATTTCTGGATTTTGGATAGTTTTGAAATGTTGGGTTTAGCCATGGGTCCATAGTAGAACACGTGAAAGAAGAAAGAGACAACTTTGTGTAATCAACGATATCTCAAAATTGACATAATGGATTTTGACAATTCCGAATTTATGTTAAAGATAACATTTTGATCCACTAAATAAACTAAAGGAAGTCTAATTTTGAATTTTTTAATGTTTTGAAATGTTGGGTTTTAGCCATGGGTCCATAGTAGAACCGTTGAACCAAAAAATAGACAACTTTGTTCAATCAATAATATCTCAAAATTGACATAATGGCTTTTGACGATTCCGATTCTATGTTAAAGATAACATTTTGATACACTAAATACACTAAAGAAAGCCTAATTATGGATTTTTGAAAGTCTTGAAAAGCTGGGTTTTAGCGATGGCTCCATAGTAGAACACTTGAAACAAGATAGAGACAACTTTGTTCAATCAATAATATCTCAAAATTGACATAATGGCTTTTGACGATACCGAATCTATGTTAAAGATCACATTTTGATACACTAAATACACTAAAGAAAGTCTAATTTGGTATTTTGGAAAGTCTTGAAAAGTTGGGTTTTAGCCATGGGTCCATAGTAGAACATTTGAAAGAAGAAAGAGACAATTTTGTTAAATCAACGATATCTCAAAATTGACATAATGGCTTTTGACGATTCCGAATCTATGTTTAAGATAACATTTTGATACACTAAATACACTAAAGAAAGTTTAATTATGGATTTTGGAAAGTCTTGAAATGTTGGGTTTTAGCCATGGGTCCATAGTAGAACACTTGAAAGAAGAAATAGACAACTTTGTTCAATCAACGATATCTCAAAATTGTAATAATGGCTTTTGACGATTCCGAATCTATGTTTAAGATAACATTTTGATACACTAAATACACTAAAGAAAGTTTAATTCTGGATTTTGGAAAGTCTTGAAATGTTGGGTTTAGCCATGGGTCCATAGTAGAACACATGAAAGAAGAAAGAGACAACTTTGTTAATTCAACAATATTTCAAAATTGAAAAAATGGCTTTTGACGATTCCGAATATATGTTAAAGATATCATTTTGATACATTAAATACACTAGAGAAAGTTTAAATTGGGATTTCACAAAGTTTTGAAATGTTGGGTTTTAGCCAGAGGTCCATACTAGAACATTTAAAAGAAGAAAGCGATAACTTTTTTCAATCAACGATATCTCAAAATTCACATAATGGCTTTTGACGATTCGGAATCTATGTTTAAGATAACATTTTGATACACTAAATACACTAAAGAAAGTTTAATTCTGGATTTTGGAAAGTCTTGAAATGTTGGGTTTAGCCATGGGTCCATAGTACAACACTTGAAAGAAGAAAGAGACAACTTTGTGTAATCAACGATATCTCAAAATGACATAATGGCTTTTGACGATTCCAAATCTATGTTAAAGATAACATTTTGATCCACTAAATACAGTAAAGAAAGTCTAATTACGGATTTTTGAATGTCTTGAAAAGTTGGGTTTTAGCCATGGGTCCATTGTAGAATACTTGAAAGAGGAAAGAGACAACTTTGTTCAATCAACGATATCTCAAAATTGACATAATGGCTTTTGACGATTCCGAATATATGTTAAAGATAACATTTTGATACACTAAATACACTAAAGAAAGTTTAATTCTGGATTTTGGAAAGTCTTGAAATGTTGGGTTTAGCCATGGGTCCATAGTAGAACACATGAAAGAAGAAAGAGACAACTTTGTTAATTCAACAATATTTCAAAATTGAAAAAATGGCTTTTGACGATTCCGAATATATGTTAAAGATATCATTTTGATACATTAAATACACTAGAGAAAGTTTAAATTGGGATTTCACAAAGTTTTGAAATGTTGGGTTTTAGCCAGAGGTCCATACTAGAACATTTAAAAGAAGAAAGCGATAACTTTTTTCAATCAACGATATCTCAAAATTCACATAATGGCTTTTGACGATTCGGAATCTATGTTTAAGATAACATTTTGATACACTAAATACACTAAAGAAAGTTTAATTCTGGATTTTGGAAAGTCTTGAAATGTTGGGTTTAGCCATGGGTCCATAGTACAACACTTGAAAGAAGAAAGAGACAACTTTGTGTAATCAACGATATCTCAAAATGACATAATGGCTTTTGACGATTCCAAATCTATGTTAAAGATAACATTTTGATCCACTAAATACAGTAAAGAAAGTCTAATTACGGATTTTTGAATGTCTTGAAAAGTTGGGTTTTAGCCATGGGTCCATTGTAGAATACTTGAAAGAGGAAAGAGACAACTTTGTTCAATCAACGATATCTCAAAATTGACATAATGGCTTTTGACGATTCCGAATCTATGTTAAAGATAACATTTTGATCCACTAAATACACTAAAGAAAGTCTAATTTGGGATTTTTGAAAGTTTTGAAATGTTGTGTTTTAGCCATGGGTCTATAGTAGAACATTTGAACCAAGAAATAGACAACTTTTTTCAATCAACGATATCTCATAATTGACTAATCGTCTTTCTACGATTCCAAATCTATGTTAAATATAACATTTTGATACACTAAATACACTAAAGAAAGTTTAATTTGGGATTTTGGGATGTTTTGAAATGTTGGGTTTTAGCCATGAGTCCATTGTAGAACACTTGAAACAAGACAGAGACAACTTTGTTCAATCAACAATATCTCAAAATTGACATAATGGCTTTTGACGACACTGAATCTATGTTAAAGATCACATTTCGATACACTAAATACACTAAAGAATGTCTAATTTGGGATTTTGGAAAGTCTTGAAAAGTTGGGTTTTAGCCATGGGTCCATAGTAGAACACTGGAAAGAAGAAAGAGACAACTTTGTTTATTCAACGATATTTCTAAATTGACATAATGGCTTTTGACGATTCCGAATCCATGTTTAAGATAACATTTTGATACTCTAAATAGACTAAAGAACGTTTAATTATGGATTTTGGAAAGTCTTAAAATATTGAGTTTAGCCATGGGTCCATAGTAGAACACATGAAAGAAGAAAGAGACAACTTTGTGTAATCAACGATATCTCAAAATTGACATAATGGATTTTGACGATTCCGAATCTATGTTAAAGATAACATTTTGATCCACTAAATACACTTAAAGAAAGTATAATTTGGGATTTTGGATAGTTTTAAAATGTTTGGTTTTAGCCTTGGGTCTATCGTAGAACATTCGAACCAAGAAAAAGACAACTTTGTTCAATCAACTATATCTCAAAATTGACTAATTTGCGTTCTACGATTCCAAATCTAGGTTAAATATAAAATTTTAATACATTAAATCCACTAAAGAAAGTTTAATTTGGGATTTTATGAAGTTTTGAAATCTTGGATTTTAGCCATTGGTCCATAGTAGAACATTTGAAAGAAGAAAGAGATAACTTTGTTCAATCAACGATATCTCAAAATTGACATAATGGCTTTTGACGATTCCGAATCTATGTTTAAGATAACATTTTGATACACTAAATAATCTAAAGAAAGTTTAATTATGGATTTTGGAAAGTCTTGAAATGTTGGGTTTAGCCATGGGTCCATAGTAGAACACTTAAAAGAAGAAAGAGACAACTTTGTGTAATCAACGATATCTCAAAATTGACATAATGGCTTTTGACGATACCGAATCTATGTTTAAGATAACATTTTGATACACTAAATACACTAAAGAAAGTCTAATTTGGTATTTTGGAAAGTCTTGAAAAGTTGGGTTTTAGCCATGGGTCCATAGTAGAACATTTGAAAGAAGAAAGAGACAATTTTGTTAAATCAACGATATCTCAAAATTGACATAATGGCTTTTGACGATTCCGAATCTATGTTTAAGATAACATTTTGATACACTAAATACACTAAAGAAAGTTTAATTATGGATTTTGGAAAGTCTTGAAATGTTGGGTTTTAGCCATGGGTCCATAGTAGAACACTTGAAAGAAGAAATAGACAACTTTGTTCAATCAACGATATCTCAAAATTGTAATAATGGCTTTTGACGATTCCGAATCTATGTTTAAGATAACATTTTGATACACTAAATACACTAAAGAAAGTTTAATTCTGGATTTTGGAAAGTCTTGAAATGTTGGGTTTAGCCATGGGTCCATAGTAGAACACATGAAAGAAGAAAGAGACAACTTTGTTAATTCAACAATATTTCAAAATTGAAAAAATGGCTTTTGACGATTCCGAATATATGTTAAAGATATCATTTTGATACATTAAATACACTAGAGAAAGTTTAAATTGGGATTTCACAAAGTTTTGAAATGTTGGGTTTTAGCCAGAGGTCCATACTAGAACATTTAAAAGAAGAAAGCGATAACTTTTTTCAATCAACGATATCTCAAAATTCACATAATGGCTTTTGACGATTCGGAATCTATGTTTAAGATAACATTTTGATACACTAAATACACTAAAGAAAGTTTAATTCTGGATTTTGGAAAGTCTTGAAATGTTGGGTTTAGCCATGGGTCCATAGTACAACACTTGAAAGAAGAAAGAGACAACTTTGTGTAATCAACGATATCTCAAAATGACATAATGGCTTTTGACGATTCCAAATCTATGTTAAAGATAACATTTTGATCCACTAAATACAGTAAAGAAAGTCTAATTACGGATTTTTGAATGTCTTGAAAAGTTGGGTTTTAGCCATGGGTCCATTGTAGAATACTTGAAAGAGGAAAGAGACAACTTTGTTCAATCAACGATATCTCAAAATTGACATAATGGCTTTTGACGATTCCGAATATATGTTAAAGATAACATTTTGATACACTAAATACACTAAAGAAAGTTTAATTCTGGATTTTGGAAAGTCTTGAAATGTTGGGTTTAGCCATGGGTCCATAGTAGAACACATGAAAGAAGAAAGAGACAACTTTGTTAATTCAACAATATTTCAAAATTGAAAAAATGGCTTTTGACGATTCCGAATATATGTTAAAGATATCATTTTGATACATTAAATACACTAGAGAAAGTTTAAATTGGGATTTCACAAAGTTTTGAAATGTTGGGTTTTAGCCAGAGGTCCATACTAGAACATTTAAAAGAAGAAAGCGATAACTTTTTTCAATCAACGATATCTCAAAATTCACATAATGGCTTTTGACGATTCGGAATCTATGTTTAAGATAACATTTTGATACACTAAATACACTAAAGAAAGTTTAATTCTGGATTTTGGAAAGTCTTGAAATGTTGGGTTTAGCCATGGGTCCATAGTACAACACTTGAAAGAAGAAAGAGACAACTTTGTGTAATCAACGATATCTCAAAATGACATAATGGCTTTTGACGATTCCAAATCTATGTTAAAGATAACATTTTGATCCACTAAATACAGTAAAGAAAGTCTAATTACGGATTTTTGAATGTCTTGAAAAGTTGGGTTTTAGCCATGGGTCCATTGTAGAATACTTGAAAGAGGAAAGAGACAACTTTGTTCAATCAACGATATCTCAAAATTGACATAATGGCTTTTGACGATTCCGAATCTATGTTAAAGATAACATTTTGATCCACTAAATACACTAAAGAAAGTCTAATTTGGGATTTTTGAAAGTTTTGAAATGTTGTGTTTTAGCCATGGGTCTATAGTAGAACATTTGAACCAAGAAATAGACAACTTTTTTCAATCAACGATATCTCATAATTGACTAATCGTCTTTCTACGATTCCAAATCTATGTTAAATATAACATTTTGATACACTAAATACACTAAAGAAAGTTTAATTTGGGATTTTGGGATGTTTTGAAATGTTGGGTTTTAGCCATGAGTCCATTGTAGAACACTTGAAACAAGACAGAGACAACTTTGTTCAATCAACAATATCTCAAAATTGACATAATGGCTTTTGACGACACTGAATCTATGTTAAAGATCACATTTCGATACACTAAATACACTAAAGAATGTCTAATTTGGGATTTTGGAAAGTCTTGAAAAGTTGGGTTTTAGCCATGGGTCCATAGTAGAACACTGGAAAGAAGAAAGAGACAACTTTGTTTATTCAACGATATTTCTAAATTGACATAATGGCTTTTGACGATTCCGAATCCATGTTTAAGATAACATTTTGATACTCTAAATAGACTAAAGAACGTTTAATTATGGATTTTGGAAAGTCTTAAAATATTGAGTTTAGCCATGGGTCCATAGTAGAACACATGAAAGAAGAAAGAGACAACTTTGTGTAATCAACGATATCTCAAAATTGACATAATGGATTTTGACGATTCCGAATCTATGTTAAAGATAACATTTTGATCCACTAAATACACTTAAAGAAAGTATAATTTGGGATTTTGGATAGTTTTAAAATGTTTGGTTTTAGCCTTGGGTCTATCGTAGAACATTCGAACCAAGAAAAAGACAACTTTGTTCAATCAACTATATCTCAAAATTGACTAATTTGCGTTCTACGATTCCAAATCTAGGTTAAATATAAAATTTTAATACATTAAATCCACTAAAGAAAGTTTAATTTGGGATTTTATGAAGTTTTGAAATCTTGGATTTTAGCCATTGGTCCATAGTAGAACATTTGAAAGAAGAAAGAGATAACTTTGTTCAATCAACGATATCTCAAAATTGACATAATGGCTTTTGACGATTCCGAATCTATGTTTAAGATAACATTTTGATACACTAAATAATCTAAAGAAAGTTTAATTATGGATTTTGGAAAGTCTTGAAATGTTGGGTTTAGCCATGGGTCCATAGTAGAACACTTAAAAGAAGAAAGAGACAACTTTGTGTAATCAACGATATCTCAAAATTGACATAATGGCTTTTGACGATTCCAAATCTATGTTAAAGATAACATTTTGATCCACTAAATACAGTAAAGAAAGTCTAATTATGGATTTTTGAACGTGTTGAAATGTTGGGTTTTAGCCATGGGTCCATAGTAGAATACTTGAAAGAGGAAAGGGACAACTTTGTTTAATCAACGATATCTCAAAATTGACATAATGGCTTTTGACGATTCCGAATCTATGTTAAAGATAACATTTTGATCCATTAAAGGAAGTCTAACTTTGAATTTTTTAATGTTTTGAAATGTTGGGTTTTAGCCATGGGTCCATAGTAAAATAGTTGAACCAAGAAATAGATAACTTTGTTCAATCAATAATATCTCAAAATTGACATAATGGCTTTTGACGATTCCGAATCTATGTTAAAGATAACATTTTGATACACTAAATACACTAAAGAAAGTCTAATTTGGGATTTTATAAAGTTTTGTAATGTTGGGTTTTGGCCATGGGTCTATAGTAGAACAGTTGAACCAAGAAATAGACAACTTTTTTCAATCAACGATATCTCAAAAATTGACTAATCATCTTTCAATGATTCCAAATCTATGCTAAAAATAACATTTTAATACATTAAATACACAAAAGAAAGTTTAATTTGGGATTTTATAAAGTTTTGAAATGTTGGGGTTTTAGCCATAGGTCCGTAGTAGAGCATTAGAAAGAAGAAGGAGATAATTTTGATCAATCAACAATATCTCAAAATTGACATAATGGCTTTTGACGATTCCGAATCTTTGTTAAAGATAACATTTTGATACACTAAATACACTAAAGAAAGTCAAATTATTGATTTTGGAAAGTCTTGAAAAGTTGGGTTTTATCAATGGGTCCATAGTAGAACACTTGAAAGAGGAAAGAGACAACTTTGTTCAATCAACGATATCTCAAAATTGACATAATGGCTTTTGACGATTCCGAATCTATGTTAAAGATAACATTTTGATCCACTAAATACACTAAAGAAAGTCTAATTTGGGATGTTTGAAAGTTTTGAAATGTTGGGTTTTAGCGATGGGTCTATAGTAGAACATTTGAACCGAGTAATAGACAACTTTTTTTAATCAACGATATCTCAAAATTGACTAATCGTCTTTCTACGATTCCAAGTCTATGTTAAAGATAACATTTTGATACACTAAATACACTAAGAAAAGTTTAATTTGGGATTTTGGGATGTTTTGAAATCTTGGGTTTTAGCCATGAGTCCATAGTAGAACACTTGAAACAAGATAGAGACAACTTTGTTCAATCAACAATATCTCAAAATTGACATAATGGCTTTTGACGACACCGAATCTATGTTAAAGATCACATTTCGATACACTAAATACACTAAAGAATGTCTAATTTGGGATTTTGGAAAGTCTTGAAAAGTTTGGTTTTAGCCATGGGTCCATAGTAGAACACTGGAAAGAAGAAAGAGACAACTTTGTTCATTCAACGATATTTCAAAATTGACATAATGGCTTTTGACGATTCCGAATTCATGTTTAAGATAACATTTTGATACACTAAATACACTAAAGAACGTTTAATTATGGATTTTGGAAAGTCTTGAAATATTGAGTTTAGCCATGGGTCCATAGTAGCACACTTGAAAGAAGAAAGAGACAACTTTCTGTAATCAACGATATCTCAAAATTGACATAATGGATTTTGACGATTCCGAATCTATGTTAAAGATAACATTTTGATCCACTAAATACACTAAAAGAAAGTATAATGTGGGATTTTGGATAGTTTTGAAATGTTTGGTTTTAGCCTTGGGTCTATCGTAGAACATTCGAACCAAGAAAAAGACAACTTTGTTCAATCAACGATATCTCAAAATTGACTAATTTGCGTTCTACGATTCCAAATCTATGTTAAATATAAAATTTTAATACATTAAATCCACTAAAGAAAGTTTAATTTTGAATTTTATAAAGTTTTGAAATCTTGGGTTTTAGCCATTGGTCCATAGTAGAACATTTGAAAGAAGAAAGAGATAACTTTGTTCAATCAACGATATCTCAAAATTGACATAATGGCTTTTGACGATTCCGAATCTATGTTTAAGATAACATTTTGATACACTAAATACACTAAAGAAAGTTTAATTATGGATTTTGGAAAGTGTTGAAATGTTGGGTTTAGCCATGGGTCCATAGTAGAACACTTGAAAGAAGAAAGAGACAACTTTGTTCATTCAACGATATTTCAAAATTGAAAAAATGGCTTTTGACGATTCCGAATATATGTTAAAGATATCATTTTGATACATTAAATACACTAAAGAAAGTTTAAATTGGGATTTCACAAAGTTTTGAAATGTTGGGTTTTAGCCATAGGTCCATAGTAGAACATTTAAAAGAAGAAAGCGATAACTTTTTTCAATCAACGATATCTCAAAATTGACATAACAGCTTTTGACGATTCCGAATCTATGTTTAAGATAACATTTTGATACACTAAAGAAACCCAAATTATGGATTTTGAAAAGTCTTGAAAAGTTGGGTTTTAGCCATGGGTCCATAGTAGAACACTTGAAAGAAGAAAGAGACAACTTTGTTCTATCAACGATATCCCAAAATTGACATAATGGCTTTTGACGATTCCGAATCCATGTTAAAGATAACATTTTGATACAATAAATACCCTAAAGAAAGTTTAATTCTGGATTTTGGAAAGTCTTGAAATGTTGGGTTTAGCCATAGGTCCATAGTAGAACACTTGAAAGAAGAAAGAGACAACTTTGTGTAATCAACGATATCTCAAAATTGACATAATGGATTTTGACGATTCCGAATTTATGTTAAAGATAACATTTTGATCCACTAAATACACTAAAGGAAGTCAAATTTTGAATTTTTGAAAGCTTTGAAATGTTGGGTTTTAGCCATGGGTCCATAGTAGAACCGTTGAACCAAGAAATAGACAACTTTGTTAATCAATAATATCTCAAAATTGACATAATGGCTTTTGAAGATTCCGAATCTATGTTAAAGATAACATTTTGATACACTAAATACACTAAAGAAAGCCTAATTATGGATTTTGGAAAGTCTTGAAAAGCTGGGTTTTAGCGATGGCTCCATAGTAGAACACTTGAAACAAGATAGAGACAACTTTGTTCAATCAATAATATCTCAAAATTGACATAATGGCTTTTGACGATACCGAATCTATGTTAAAGATCACATTTTGATACACTAAATACACTAAAGAAAGTCAAATTTGGGATTTTGGAAAGTCTTGAAAAGTTGGGTTTTAGCCATGGGTCCATAGTAGAACACTTGAAAGAAGAAAGAGACAACTTTGTTAATTCAACGATATTTCAAAATTGACCAAATGGCTTTTGACGAGTCCGAATATATGTCAAAGATATCATTTTAATACATTAAATACACTAAAGAAAGTTTCAATTGGGATTTTATAAAGTTTTGAAATGTTGGGTTTTAGCCATAGGTCCATAGTAGAACATTTGAAAGAAGAAAGAGATAACTTTTTTCAATCAACGATATCTGAAAATTCACATAATGGCTTTTGACGATTCCGAATCTATGTTTAAGATAACATTTTGATACACTAAATACACTAAAGAAAGTTTAATTCTGGATTTTGGAAAGTCTTGAAATGTTGGGTTTTAGCCATGGGTCCATAGTAGAACACTTGAAAGAAGAAACATACAACTTTGTTCATTCAATGATATTTCAAAATTTTAAAAATGGCTTTTGACGATTCCGAATCTATGTTAAAGATAACATTTTGATACACTAAATACACTAAAGAAAGTCTAATTTGGGATTTTATAAAGTTTTGAAATGTTGGGTTTTAGCCATTGGTCCATAGTAGAACATTTGAAAGAAGAAAGAGACAACTTTATTCAATCAACGATATCTCAAAATTGACATAATAGCTTTTGACGATTCCGAATCTATGTTTAAGATAACATTTTGATACACTAAATACACTTAATTCTGGATTTTGGAAAGTCTTGAAAAGCTGGGTTTTAGCCATGGCTCCATAGTAGAACACTTGAAACAAGATAGAGACAACTTTGTTCAATCAATAATATCTCAAAATTGACATAATGGCTTTTGACGATACCGAATCTATGTTAAAGATCACATTTTGATACACTAAAGAAAGTCTAATTCGAGATTTTGGAAAGTCTTGAAAAGGTGGGTTTGGGTCCATAGTAGAACACTTGAAAGAAGAAAGAGACAACTTTGTTAATTCAACGATACTTCAAAATTGACAAAATGGCTTTTTACAATTCCGAATATATGTTAAAGATATCATTTTGATATATTAAATACACTAAAGAAAGTTTAAATTGGGATTTTATAAAGTTTTGAAATGTTGGGTTTTAGCCATAGGTCCATAGTAGAACATTTGAAAGAAGAAAGAGACAACTTTGTTCAATCAACGATATCTCAAAATTGTAATAATGGCTTTTGACGATTCCGAATCTATGTTTAAGATAACATTTTGATACACTAAATACACTAAAGAAAGTTTAATTCTGGATTTTGGAAAGTCTTGAAATGTTGGGTTTAGCCATGGGTCCATAGTAGAACACATGAAAGAAGAAAGAGACAACTTTGTTAATTCAACAATATTTCAAAATTGAAAAAATGGCTTTTGACGATTCCGAATATATGTTAAAGATATCATTTTGATACATTAAATACACTAGAGAAAGTTTAAATTGGGATTTCACAAAGTTTTGAAATGTTGGGTTTTAGCCAGAGGTCCATACTAGAACATTTAAAAGAAGAAAGCGATAACTTTTTTCAATCAACGATATCTCAAAATTGACATAATAGCTTTTGACGATTCCGAATCTATGTTTAAGGTAACATTTTGATACACTAAAGAAATCCAAAATATGGATTGTGAAAAGTCTTGAAAAGTTGGGTTTTAGCCATGGGTCCATAGTAGAACACTTGAAAGAGGAAAGACACAACTTTGTTCTATCAACGATATCCCAAAATGTTATCTTTAACGATTCCGAATCCATGTTAAAGATAACATTTTGATACAATAAATACCCTAAAGAAAGTCTAATTTTGGATTTTGGAATGTCTTCAAAAGTTGGGCTTTAGCCATGGGTCCATAGTAGAACACTTGAAAGAAGAAAGAGACAACTTTGTTCATTCAATGATTTTTCAAAATTTACATAATGGCTTTGACGATTCCGAATCTATGTGAAGATAACATTTTGATACACTAAATACACTAAAGAAAGTCTAATTTGGGATTTTATAAAGTTTTGTAATGTTGGGTTTTAGCCATGGGTCTATAGTAGAATAGTTGAACCAAGAAATAGACAACTTTTTTCAATCAACAATATCTCAAAATTGACTAATCGTCTTTCAACGATTCCAAATCTATGTTAAATATAACATTTTAATACATTAAATACACAAAAGAATGTTTAATTTGGGATTTTATAAAATTTTGAAATGTTGGGGTTTTAGCCATAGGTCCGTAGTAGAACATTTGAAAGAAGAAAGAGACAACTTTGTTCAATCAACAATATCTCAAAATTGACGTAATGGCTTTTGACGATTCCGAATCTATTTTTAAGATAACATTTTGATACACTAAATACGCTAAAGAAAGTCTAATTATGGATTTTGGAAAGTCTTGAAATGTTGGGTTTTAGCCATGGGTCCATAGTTGAACACTTGAAAGAACAAAGAGACAACCTTGTTAATTCACCGATACTTCAAAATTGACAAAATGGCTTTTGACGATTCCGAATATATGTTAAAGATATCATTTTGATACATTAAATACACTAAAGAAAGTTTAAATTGGGATTTTATAAAGTTTTGAAATGTTGGGGTTTTAGCCATAGGTCCGTAGTAGAACATTTGAAAGAAGAAAGAGATAATTTTGATCAATCAACAATATCTCAAAATTGACATAATGGCTTTTGACGATTCCGAATCTTTGTTTAAGATAACATTTTGATACACTAAATACGCTAAAGAAAGTCTAATTATCGATATTGGAAAGTCTTGAAATGTTGGGTTTTAGCCATGGGTGCATAGTAGAACACTAGAAAGAGGAAAGAGACAACTTTGTTCACTCAATGATATTTCAAAATTTACATAATGGCTTTCGACCATTCCGAATATATGTTAAAGATAACATTTTGATACACTAAATACACTAAAGAAAGTCTAATTTGGGATTTTTAAAGTTTTGAAATGTTGGGTTTTAGCCATGGGTATAGTAGAACATTTGAAAGAAGAAGGAGACAATTTTGTTAAATCAACGATATCTCAAAATTGACATAATGGCTTTTGACGATTCCGAATCTATGTTAAAGATAACATTTTGATACACTAAATACACTAAAGAAAGTCTAATTTGGGATTTTATAAAGTTTTGAAATGTTGGGTTTTAGCCATGGGTCCATAGTAGAACATTTGAAAGAAGAAAGAGACAACTTTGTTTAATCAACGATATCTCAAAATTGACATAATGGCTTTTGACAATTCCGAATCTATGTTTAAGATAACATTTTGATACACTAAATACACTAAATACACTAAAGAAAGCTTAATTCTGGATTTTGGAAAGTCTTGAAAAGCTGGGTTTTAGCCATGGCTCCATAGTAGAACACTTGAAACAAGATAGAGACAACTTTGTTCAATCAATAATATCTCAAAATTGACATAATGGCTTTTGACGATACCGAATCTATGTTAAAGATCACATTTTGATACACTAAAGAAAGTCTAATTCGAGATTTTGGAAAGTCTTGAAAAGTTTGGTTTTAGCCATGGGTCCATAGTAGAACACTGGAAAGAAGAAAGAGACAACTTTGTTCATTCAACGATATTTCAAAATTGACATTGCTTTTGACGATTCCGAATTCTTGTTTAAGATAACATTTTTATACACTAAATACACTAAAGAACGTTTAATTATGGATTTTGGAAAGTCTTGAAATATTGAGTTTAGCCATGGGTCCATAGTAGAACACTTGAAAGAAGAAAGAGTCAACTTTGTGTAATCAACGTTATCTCAAAACTGACATAATGGATTTTGACGACTCCGAATCTATGTTAAAGATAACATTTTGATCCACTAAATACACTAAAAGAAAGTATAATGTGGGATTTTGGATAGTTTTGAAATGTTTGGTTTTAGCGTTGGGTCTATCGTAGAACATTCGAACCAAGAAAAAGACAACTTTGTTCAATCAACGATATCTCAAAATTGACTAATTTGCTTTCTACGATTCCAAATCTATGTTAAATATAAAATTTTAATACATTAAATCCACTAAAGAAAGTTTAATTTGGGATTTTATAAAGTTTTGAAATCTTGGGTTTTAGCCATTGGTCCATAGTAGAACATTTGAAAGAAGAAAGAGATAACTTTGTTCAATCAACGATATCTCAAAATTAACATAATGGCTTTTGACGATTCCGAATCTATGTTTAAGATAACATTTTGATACACTAAATACACTAAAGAAAGTTTAATTATGGATTTTGGAAAGTGTTGAAATGTTGGGTTTAGCCATGGATCCATAGTAGAACACTTGAAAGAAGAAAGAGACAACTTTGTTCATTCAACGATATTTCAAAATTGAAAAAATGGCTTTTGACGATTCCGAATATATGTTAAAGATATCATTTTGATACATTAAATACACTAAAGAAAGAACATTTAAAAGAAGAAAGCGATAACTTTTTTCAATCAACGATATCTCAAAATTGACATAACAGCTTTTGAAGATTCCGAATCTATGTTTAAGATAACATTTTGATACAATAAAGAAAGCCAAATTATGGATTTTGAAAGGTCTTGAAAAGTTGGGTTTTAGCCATGGGTCCGTAGTAGAACACTTGAAAGAAGAAAGAGACAACTTTGTTCTATCAACGATATCCAAAATTGACATAATGGCTTTTGACGATTCCGAATCCATGTTAAAGATAACATTTTATTACAAAAAATACCCTAAAGAAAGTTTAATTCTGGATTTTGGAAAGTCTTGAAATGTTGGGTTTAGCCATGGGTCCATAGTAGAACACTTGAAAGAGGAAAGAGACAACTTTGTTCTATCAACGATATCCCAAAATTCACATAATGGCTTTTGACGATTCCAAATCCATGTTAAAGATAACATTTTGATACAATAAAAACCCTAAAGAAAGTCTAATTTTGGATTTTGGAAAGTCTTGGAAAGTTGGGGTTTAGCCATGGGTCCATAGTAGAACACTTGAAAGAAGAAAGTGACAACTTTGTTCAATCAATGATATTTCAAAATTTACATAATGGCTTTTGACGATTCCGAATCTATGTTAAAGATAACATTTTGATACACTAAATACACTCAAGAAAGTCTAATTTGGGATTTTATAAAGTTTTGAAATGTGGTTTTAGCCGTGGGTCCATAGTAGAACATTTGAAAGAAGAAAGAGACAACTTTGTTCAGTCAACGATATCTCAAAATTGACATAATGGCTTTTGATGATTCCGAATCTATGTTTACGATAACATTTTGATACACTAAATAGACTAAAGAAAGTTTAATTATGGATTTTGGAAAGTCTTGAAATGTTTGGTTTAGCCATGGGTTCATAGTAGAACACTTGAAAGAAGAAAGAGACAACTTTGTTCATTCAATGATATTTCCAAATTTACATAATGGCTTTTGACGATTCCGAATCTATGTTAAAGATAACATTTTGATACACTAAATACACTAAAGAAAGTCTAATTTGGGATTTTATAAAGTTTTGAAATGTTGGGTTTTAGCCATAGGTCCACAATAGAACATTTGAAAGTAGAAAGAGATAACTTTTTTGAATCAACGATATCTCAAAATTGACATAATGGCTTTTGACGTTTCCGAATCCAAGTTAAAGGTAACATTTTGATACACTAAATACACTAAACAATGCCAAATTATGGATTTTGAAAAGTCATGAAAAGTTGGGTTTTAGCCATGGGTTCATAGTAGAACACTTGAAAGAGGAAAGAGACAACTTTGTTCTATCAACGATATCCCAAAATCGACATAATGGCTTTTGACGATTCCGAATCCATGTTAAAGATAACATTTTGATACAATAAATATCCTAAAGAAAGTTTAATTTTGGATTCTGGAAAGTTTGGAAAAGTTGGGCTTTAGCCATGGGTCCATAGTAGAACACTTGAAAGAAGAAAGAGACAACTTTGTTCTTTCAATGATATTTCAAAATTTACATAATGGCTTTTGACGATTTCGAATCTATGTTAAATATAACATTTTGATACACTAAATACACTAAAGCAAGTCTAATTTTGAATTTTTGAATGCTTTGAAATGTTGGGTTTTAGCCATGGGTCCATAGTAGAACCGTTGAACCAAGAAATAGACAACTTTGTTCAATCAATAATATCTCAAAATTGACATAATGGCTTTTGACGATTCCGAATCTATGTTAAAGATCACATTTGATACACTAAATACACTAAAGAAAGTCTTGAAAAGTTGGGTTTTAGCCATGGGTCCATAGTAGAACACTTGAAAGAAGAAAGAGACAACTTTGTTAATTCAACGATATTTCAAAATTGACAAAATGGCTTTTGGCGATTCCGAATATATGTTAAAGATATCATTTTAATACATTAAATACACTAAAGAAAGTTTAAATTGGGATTTTATAAAGTTTTGAAATGTTGCGTTTTAGCCATAGGTCCATAGTAGAATATTTGAAAGAAGAAAGAGATAACTTTTTTCAATCAACGATATCTCAAAATTCACATAATGGCTTTTGACGATTCTGAATCCATGTTTCAGATAACATTTTGATACACTAAATACACTAAAGAAAGTTTAATTCTGGATTTTGGAAAGTCTTGAAATGTTGGGTTTAGCCATGGGTCCATAGTAGAACACTTGAAAGAAGAAAGAGACAACTTTGTGTAATCAACGATATCTCAAAATTGACATAATGGCTTTTGACGATTCCAAATCTATGTTAAAGATAACATTTTGATCCACTAAATACAGTAAAGAAAGTCTAATTATGGATTTTTGAAAGTCTTGAAAAGTTGGGTTTTAGCCATGGGTCCATAGTAGAATACTTGAAAGGGAAAAGAGACAACTTTGTTCAATCAACGATATCTCAAAATTGACATAATGGCTTTTGACGATTCCGAATCTATGTTAAAGATAACATTTTGATCCACTAAATACACTAAAGGAAGTCTATTTTTGAATTTTTGAATGTTTTGAAATGTTGGGTTTTAGCCTTGGGTCCATAGTAGAACAGTTGAACCAAGAAATAGACAACTTTGTTCAATCAATAATATCTCAAAATTGACATAATGGCTTTTGACGATTCCGAATCTATGTTAAAGAAAACATTTTGATACAAAATACAATAAAGAAAGCCTAATTATGGATTTTGGAAAGTCTTGAAAAGCTGGGTTTTAGCCATGGCTCCATAGTAGAACACTTGAAACAAGATAGAGACAACTTTGTTCAACCAATAATATCTCAAAATTGACATAATGGCTTTTGACGATTCCGAATCTATGTTTTAGATAACATTTTGATACACTAAATACACTAGAGAAAGCCAAATTATGGATTTTGAAAAGTCTTGAAAAGTTGGGTTTTAGCCATGGGTCCATAGTAGAACACTTGAAAGAGGAAAGAGACAACTTTGTTCTATCAACAATATCCCAAAATTGACATAATGGCTTTTGATGATTCCGAATCCATGTTAAAGATAACATTTTGATACAATAAATACCCTAAAGAAAGTCTAATTTTGGATTCTGCAAAGTTTGGAAAAGTTGGGCTTTAGCCATGGGTCCATAGTAGAACACTTGAAAGAAGAAAGAGACAACTTTGTTCATTCAATGATATTTCAAAATTTACATAATGGCTTTTGACGATTCCGAATCTATGTTAAAGATAACATTTTGATACACTAAATACACTGAAGAAAGTCTAATTTGGGATTTTATAAAGTTTTGAAATGTTTGGTTTTAGCCATGGGTCCATAGTAGAACATTTGAAAGAAGAAAGAGACAACTTTGTTCAACCAACGATATCTCAAAATTGACATAATGGCTTTTGACGATTCCGAATCTATGTTTAAGATAACATTTTGACACACTAAATACACTAAAGAAAGTTTAATAATGGATTTTGGAAAGTCTTGAAATGTTTGGTTTAGCCATGGGTCCATAGTAGAACATTTGAAAGACGAAAGTAACAACTTTGTTCAACCAACAATATCTCAAAATTGACATAATGACTTTTGACGATTCCGATTCTATGTTAAAGATAACATTTTGATCCACTAAATACACTAAACAAAGTCTAATTATGGATTTTGGAAAGTCTTGAAAAGTTGACAACTTTGTTCAACCAACGATATCTCAAAATTGACATAATGGCTTTTGACGATTCCGAATCTATGTTAAGGATAACATTTTGATCCACTAAATACATTAAAGAAAGTCTAATTTTCAATTGTTGAAAGTTTTGAAATGTTGGGTTTTAGCTATGGGTCTATAGTAGAACATGTGAAAGAAGAAAGAGATAACTTTGTTCAATCAACGATATCTCAAAATTGACATAATGGCTTTTGACGATTCCGAATCCATGTTTAAGATAACATTTTGATACACTAAATGCACTAAAAAAGTCTAATTATGGATTTTGGAATGTTTTGAAAAGTTGGGTTTTACCCATTGGTCCATAGTAGAACACTTGAAAGACGAAAGAGACAACTTTGTTCAATGAAAGATATCCCAAAATTGACATAATGGATTTTGACGATTTCGGATCTATGTTAAAGATAACATTTTGATCCACTAAATACACTAAAAGAAAGTATAATTTGGGATTTTGGATAGTTTTGAAATGTTTGGTTTTAGCCATGGGTCCATAGTAGAACATTTGAAAGAAGAAAGAGATAACTTTTTTCAATCAACGATATCTCAAAATTGACATAATGGCTTTTGACGATTCCGAATTTATGTTAAAGATAACATTTTGATCCACTAAATACACTAAAGAAAGCCTAATTTTGAATTTTTGAATGTTTTGAAATGTTGGGTTTTAGCCATGGGTCCATTGTAGAACAGTTGAACCAAGAAATAGACAACTTTGTTCAATCAATAATATCTAAAATTGACATAATGGCTTTTGATGATACCGAATCTATGTTTTAGATCACATTTTGATACACTAAAAAAAGTCTAATTTGGGAGTTTGGAAAGTCTTGAAAAGTTGGGTTTTAGCCATGGGTTTATAGTAGAACACTTGAAAGAAGAAAGAGACAACTTTGTTAATTCAACGATATTTCAAAATTGAAAAAATGGCTTTTGACGTTTCCTAATATATGTTAAAGATATCATTTTGATAAATTAAATACACTAAAGAAAGTTTAAATTGGGATTTCACAAAGTTTTGAAATGTTGGGTTTTAGCCATAGGTCCACAGTAGAACATTTAAAAGAAGAAAGCGATAACTTTTTTCAATCAACGATATCTCAAAATTGACATAACAGCTTTTGACGATTCCGAATCTATGTTTAAGATAACATTTTGATACACTAAAGAAAGCCAAATTATGGATTGTGAAAAGTCTTGAAAAGTTGGGTTTTAGCCATGGGTCCATAGTAGAACACTTGAAAGAAGAAAGAGACAACTTTGTTCTATCAACGATATCCCAAAATTGACATAATGGCTTTTGACGATTCCGAATCCATGTTAAAGAAAACATTTTGATACAATAAATACCCTAAAGAAAGTTTAATTCTGGATTTTGGAAAGTCTTGAAATGTTGGGTTTAGCCATGGGTCCATGGTAGAACACTTGAAAGAAGAAAGAAACAACTTTGTGTAATCAACGATATCTCAAAATTGACATAATGGATTTTGACGATTCCAAATTTAAGTTAAAGATAACATTTTGATCCACTAAATACACTAAAGGAAGTCTAATTTTGAATTTTTGAATGCTTTGAAATGTTGGGTTTTAGCCATGGGTCCATAGTAGAACCGTTGAACCAAGAAATAGACAACTTTGTTCAATCAATAATATCTCAAAATTGACATAATGGCTTTTGACGATTCCGAATCTATGTTAAAGATAACATTTTGATACACTAAATACACTAAAGAAAGCCTAATTATGGATTTTGGAAAGTCTTGAAAAGCTGGGTTTTAGCGATGGCTCCATAGTAGAACACTTGAAACAAGATAGAGACAACTTTGTGCAATCAATAATATCTCAAAATTGACATAATGGCTTTTGACGATACCGAATCTATGTTAAAGATCACATTTTGATATACTAAATACACTAAAGAAAGTCTAATTTGGGATTTTGGAAAGTCTTGAAAAGTTGGGTTTTAGCCATGGGTCCATAGTAGAACACTTGAAAGAAGAAAGAGACAACTTTGTTAATTCAACGATATTTCAAAATTGACAAAATGGCTTTTGACGAATCCGAATATATGTTAAAGATATCATTTTAATACATTAAATACACTAAAGAAAGTTTAAATTGGGATTTTATAAAGTTTTGAAATGTTGGGTTTTAGCCATAGGTCCATAGTAGAACATTTGAAAGAAGAAAGAGATAACTTTTTTCAATCAACGATATCTGAAAATTCACATAATGGCTTTTGACGATTCCGAATCTATGTTTAAGATAACATTTTGATACACTAAATACACTAAAGAAAGTTTAATTCTGGATTTTGGAAAGTCTTGAAATGTTGGGTTTTAGCCATGGGTCCATAGTAGAACACTTGAAAGAAGAAACAGACAACTTTGTTCATTCAATGATATTTCAAAATTTTAAAAATGGCTTTTGACGATTCCGAATCTATGTTAAAGATAACATTTTGATACACTAAATACACTAAAGAAAGTCTAATTTGGGATTTTATAAAGTTTTGAAATGTTGGGTTTTAGCCATTGGTCCATAGTAGAACATTTGAAAGAAGAAAGAGACAACTTTATTCAATCAACGATATCTCAAAATTGACATAATAGCTTTTGACGATTCCGAATCTATGTTTAAGATAACATTTTGATACACTAAATACACTTAATTCTGGATTTTGGAAAGTCTTGAAAAGCTGGGTTTTAGCCATGGCTCCATAGTAGAACACTTGAAACAAGATAGAGACAACTTTGTTCAATCAATAATATCTCAAAATTGACATAATGGCTTTTGACGATACCGAATCTATGTTAAAGATCACATTTTGATGCACTAAAGAAAGTCTAATTCGAGATTTTGGAAAGTCTTGAAAAGGTGGGTTTGGGTCCATAGTAGAACACTTGAAAGAAGAAAGAGACAACTTTGTTAATTCAACGATACTTCAAAATTGACAAAATGGCTTTTTACAATTCCGAATATATGTTAAAGATATCATTTTGATATATTAAATACACTAAAGAAAGTTTAAATTGGGATTTTATAAAGTTTTGAAATGTTGGGTTTTAGCCATAGGTCCATAGTAGAACATTTGAAAGAAGAAAGAGACAACTTTGTTCAATCAACGATATCTCAAAATTGTAATAATGGCTTTTGACGATTCCGAATCTATGTTTAAGATAACATTTTGATACACTAAATACACTAAAGAAAGTTTAATTCTGGATTTTGGAAAGTCTTGAAATGTTGGGTTTAGCCATGGGTCCATAGTAGAACACATGAAAGAAGAAAGAGACAACTTTGTTAATTCAACAATATTTCAAAATTGAAAAAATGGCTTTTGACGATTCCGAATATATGTTAAAGATATCATTTTGATACATTAAATACACTAGAGAAAGTTTAAATTGGGATTTCACAAAGTTTTGAAATGTTGGGTTTTAGCCAGAGGTCCATACTAGAACATTTAAAAGAAGAAAGCGATAACTTTTTTCAATCAACGATATCTCAAAATTGACATAATAGCTTTTGACGATTCCGAATCTATGTTTAAGGTAACATTTTGATACACTAAAGAAATCCAAAATATGGATTGTGAAAAGTCTTGAAAAGTTGGGTTTTAGCCATGGGTCCATAGTAGAACACTTGAAAGAGGAAAGACACAACTTTGTTCTATCAACGATATCCCAAAATGTTATCTTTAACGATTCCGAATCCATGTTAAAGATAACATTTTGATACAATAAATACCCTAAAGAAAGTCTAATTTTGGATTTTGGAATGTCTTCAAAAGTTGGGCTTTAGCCATGGGTCCATAGTAGAACACTTGAAAGAAGAAAGAGACAACTTTGTTCATTCAATGATTTTTCAAAATTTACATAATGGCTTTGACGATTCCGAATCTATGTGAAGATAACATTTTGATACACTAAATACACTAAAGAAAGTCTAATTTGGGATTTTATAAAGTTTTGTAATGTTGGGTTTTAGCCATGGGTCTATAGTAGAATAGTTGAACCAAGAAATAGACAACTTTTTTCAATCAACAATATCTCAAAATTGACTAATCGTCTTTCAACGATTCCAAATCTATGTTAAATATAACATTTTAATACATTAAATACACAAAAGAATGTTTAATTTGGGATTTTATAAAATTTTGAAATGTTGGGGTTTTAGCCATAGGTCCGTAGTAGAACATTTGAAAGAAGAAAGAGACAACTTTGTTCAATCAACAATATCTCAAAATTGACGTAATGGCTTTTGACGATTCCGAATCTATTTTTAAGATAACATTTTGATACACTAAATACGCTAAAGAAAGTCTAATTATGGATTTTGGAAAGTCTTGAAATGTTGGGTTTTAGCCATGGGTCCATAGTTGAACACTTGAAAGAACAAAGAGACAACCTTGTTAATTCACCGATACTTCAAAATTGACAAAATGGCTTTTGACGATTCCGAATATATGTTAAAGATATCATTTTGATACATTAAATACACTAAAGAAAGTTTAAATTGGGATTTTATAAAGTTTTGAAATGTTGGGGTTTTAGCCATAGGTCCGTAGTAGAACATTTGAAAGAAGAAAGAGATAATTTTGATCAATCAACAATATCTCAAAATTGACATAATGGCTTTTGACGATTCCGAATCTTTGTTTAAGATAACATTTTGATACACTAAATACGCTAAAGAAAGTCTAATTATCGATATTGGAAAGTCTTGAAATGTTGGGTTTTAGCCATGGGTGCATAGTAGAACACTAGAAAGAGGAAAGAGACAACTTTGTTCACTCAATGATATTTCAAAATTTACATAATGGCTTTCGACCATTCCGAATATATGTTAAAGATAACATTTTGATACACTAAATACACTAAAGAAAGTCTAATTTGGGATTTTTAAAGTTTTGAAATGTTGGGTTTTAGCCATGGGTATAGTAGAACATTTGAAAGAAGAAGGAGACAATTTTGTTAAATCAACGATATCTCAAAATTGACATAATGGCTTTTGACGATTCCGAATCTATGTTAAAGATAACATTTTGATACACTAAATACACTAAAGAAAGTCTAATTTGGGATTTTATAAAGTTTTGAAATGTTGGGTTTTAGCCATGGGTCCATAGTAGAACATTTGAAAGAAGAAAGAGACAACTTTGTTTAATCAACGATATCTCAAAATTGACATAATGGCTTTTGACAATTCCGAATCTATGTTTAAGATAACATTTTGATACACTAAATACACTAAATACACTAAAGAAAGCTTAATTCTGGATTTTGGAAAGTCTTGAAAAGCTGGGTTTTAGCCATGGCTCCATAGTAGAACACTTGAAACAAGATAGAGACAACTTTGTTCAATCAATAATATCTCAAAATTGACATAATGGCTTTTGACGATACCGAATCTATGTTAAAGATCACATTTTGATACACTAAAGAAAGTCTAATTCGAGATTTTGGAAAGTCTTGAAAAGTTTGGTTTTAGCCATGGGTCCATAGTAGAACACTGGAAAGAAGAAAGAGACAACTTTGTTCATTCAACGATATTTCAAAATTGACATTGCTTTTGACGATTCCGAATTCTTGTTTAAGATAACATTTTTATACACTAAATACACTAAAGAACGTTTAATTATGGATTTTGGAAAGTCTTGAAATATTGAGTTTAGCCATGGGTCCATAGTAGAACACTTGAAAGAAGAAAGAGTCAACTTTGTGTAATCAACGTTATCTCAAAACTGACATAATGGATTTTGACGACTCCGAATCTATGTTAAAGATAACATTTTGATCCACTAAATACACTAAAAGAAAGTATAATGTGGGATTTTGGATAGTTTTGAAATGTTTGGTTTTAGCGTTGGGTCTATCGTAGAACATTCGAACCAAGAAAAAGACAACTTTGTTCAATCAACGATATCTCAAAATTGACTAATTTGCTTTCTACGATTCCAAATCTATGTTAAATATAAAATTTTAATACATTAAATCCACTAAAGAAAGTTTAATTTGGGATTTTATAAAGTTTTGAAATCTTGGGTTTTAGCCATTGGTCCATAGTAGAACATTTGAAAGAAGAAAGAGATAACTTTGTTCAATCAACGATATCTCAAAATTAACATAATGGCTTTTGACGATTCCGAATCTATGTTTAAGATAACATTTTGATACACTAAATACACTAAAGAAAGTTTAATTATGGATTTTGGAAAGTGTTGAAATGTTGGGTTTAGCCATGGATCCATAGTAGAACACTTGAAAGAAGAAAGAGACAACTTTGTTCATTCAACGATATTTCAAAATTGAAAAAATGGCTTTTGACGATTCCGAATATATGTTAAAGATATCATTTTGATACATTAAATACACTAAAGAAAGAACATTTAAAAGAAGAAAGCGATAACTTTTTTCAATCAACGATATCTCAAAATTGACATAACAGCTTTTGAAGATTCCGAATCTATGTTTAAGATAACATTTTGATACAATAAAGAAAGCCAAATTATGGATTTTGAAAGGTCTTGAAAAGTTGGGTTTTAGCCATGGGTCCGTAGTAGAACACTTGAAAGAAGAAAGAGACAACTTTGTTCTATCAACGATATCCAAAATTGACATAATGGCTTTTGACGATTCCGAATCCATGTTAAAGATAACATTTTATTACAAAAAATACCCTAAAGAAAGTTTAATTCTGGATTTTGGAAAGTCTTGAAATGTTGGGTTTAGCCATGGGTCCATAGTAGAACACTTGAAAGAGGAAAGAGACAACTTTGTTCTATCAACGATATCCCAAAATTCACATAATGGCTTTTGACGATTCCAAATCCATGTTAAAGATAACATTTTGATACAATAAAAACCCTAAAGAAAGTCTAATTTTGGATTTTGGAAAGTCTTGGAAAGTTGGGGTTTAGCCATGGGTCCATAGTAGAACACTTGAAAGAAGAAAGTGACAACTTTGTTCAATCAATGATATTTCAAAATTTACATAATGGCTTTTGACGATTCCGAATCTATGTTAAAGATAACATTTTGATACACTAAATACACTCAAGAAAGTCTAATTTGGGATTTTATAAAGTTTTGAAATGTGGTTTTAGCCGTGGGTCCATAGTAGAACATTTGAAAGAAGAAAGAGACAACTTTGTTCAGTCAACGATATCTCAAAATTGACATAATGGCTTTTGATGATTCCGAATCTATGTTTACGATAACATTTTGATACACTAAATAGACTAAAGAAAGTTTAATTATGGATTTTGGAAAGTCTTGAAATGTTTGGTTTAGCCATGGGTTCATAGTAGAACACTTGAAAGAAGAAAGAGACAACTTTGTTCATTCAATGATATTTCCAAATTTACATAATGGCTTTTGACGATTCCGAATCTATGTTAAAGATAACATTTTGATACACTAAATACACTAAAGAAAGTCTAATTTGGGATTTTATAAAGTTTTGAAATGTTGGGTTTTAGCCATAGGTCCACAATAGAACATTTGAAAGTAGAAAGAGATAACTTTTTTGAATCAACGATATCTCAAAATTGACATAATGGCTTTTGACGTTTCCGAATCCAAGTTAAAGGTAACATTTTGATACACTAAATACACTAAACAATGCCAAATTATGGATTTTGAAAAGTCATGAAAAGTTGGGTTTTAGCCATGGGTTCATAGTAGAACACTTGAAAGAGGAAAGAGACAACTTTGTTCTATCAACGATATCCCAAAATCGACATAATGGCTTTTGACGATTCCGAATCCATGTTAAAGATAACATTTTGATACAATAAATATCCTAAAGAAAGTTTAATTTTGGATTCTGGAAAGTTTGGAAAAGTTGGGCTTTAGCCATGGGTCCATAGTAGAACACTTGAAAGAAGAAAGAGACAACTTTGTTCTTTCAATGATATTTCAAAATTTACATAATGGCTTTTGACGATTTCGAATCTATGTTAAATATAACATTTTGATACACTAAATACACTAAAGCAAGTCTAATTTTGAATTTTTGAATGCTTTGAAATGTTGGGTTTTAGCCATGGGTCCATAGTAGAACCGTTGAACCAAGAAATAGACAACTTTGTTCAATCAATAATATCTCAAAATTGACATAATGGCTTTTGACGATTCCGAATCTATGTTAAAGATCACATTTGATACACTAAATACACTAAAGAAAGTCTTGAAAAGTTGGGTTTTAGCCATGGGTCCATAGTAGAACACTTGAAAGAAGAAAGAGACAACTTTGTTAATTCAACGATATTTCAAAATTGACAAAATGGCTTTTGGCGATTCCGAATATATGTTAAAGATATCATTTTAATACATTAAATACACTAAAGAAAGTTTAAATTGGGATTTTATAAAGTTTTGAAATGTTGCGTTTTAGCCATAGGTCCATAGTAGAATATTTGAAAGAAGAAAGAGATAACTTTTTTCAATCAACGATATCTCAAAATTCACATAATGGCTTTTGACGATTCTGAATCCATGTTTCAGATAACATTTTGATACACTAAATACACTAAAGAAAGTTTAATTCTGGATTTTGGAAAGTCTTGAAATGTTGGGTTTAGCCATGGGTCCATAGTAGAACACTTGAAAGAAGAAAGAGACAACTTTGTGTAATCAACGATATCTCAAAATTGACATAATGGCTTTTGACGATTCCAAATCTATGTTAAAGATAACATTTTGATCCACTAAATACAGTAAAGAAAGTCTAATTATGGATTTTTGAAAGTCTTGAAAAGTTGGGTTTTAGCCATGGGTCCATAGTAGAATACTTGAAAGGGAAAAGAGACAACTTTGTTCAATCAACGATATCTCAAAATTGACATAATGGCTTTTGACGATTCCGAATCTATGTTAAAGATAACATTTTGATCCACTAAATACACTAAAGGAAGTCTATTTTTGAATTTTTGAATGTTTTGAAATGTTGGGTTTTAGCCTTGGGTCCATAGTAGAACAGTTGAACCAAGAAATAGACAACTTTGTTCAATCAATAATATCTCAAAATTGACATAATGGCTTTTGACGATTCCGAATCTATGTTAAAGAAAACATTTTGATACAAAATACAATAAAGAAAGCCTAATTATGGATTTTGGAAAGTCTTGAAAAGCTGGGTTTTAGCCATGGCTCCATAGTAGAACACTTGAAACAAGATAGAGACAACTTTGTTCAACCAATAATATCTCAAAATTGACATAATGGCTTTTGACGATTCCGAATCTATGTTTTAGATAACATTTTGATACACTAAATACACTAGAGAAAGCCAAATTATGGATTTTGAAAAGTCTTGAAAAGTTGGGTTTTAGCCATGGGTCCATAGTAGAACACTTGAAAGAGGAAAGAGACAACTTTGTTCTATCAACAATATCCCAAAATTGACATAATGGCTTTTGATGATTCCGAATCCATGTTAAAGATAACATTTTGATACAATAAATACCCTAAAGAAAGTCTAATTTTGGATTCTGCAAAGTTTGGAAAAGTTGGGCTTTAGCCATGGGTCCATAGTAGAACACTTGAAAGAAGAAAGAGACAACTTTGTTCATTCAATGATATTTCAAAATTTACATAATGGCTTTTGACGATTCCGAATCTATGTTAAAGATAACATTTTGATACACTAAATACACTGAAGAAAGTCTAATTTGGGATTTTATAAAGTTTTGAAATGTTTGGTTTTAGCCATGGGTCCATAGTAGAACATTTGAAAGAAGAAAGAGACAACTTTGTTCAACCAACGATATCTCAAAATTGACATAATGGCTTTTGACGATTCCGAATCTATGTTTAAGATAACATTTTGACACACTAAATACACTAAAGAAAGTTTAATAATGGATTTTGGAAAGTCTTGAAATGTTTGGTTTAGCCATGGGTCCATAGTAGAACATTTGAAAGACGAAAGTAACAACTTTGTTCAACCAACAATATCTCAAAATTGACATAATGACTTTTGACGATTCCGATTCTATGTTAAAGATAACATTTTGATCCACTAAATACACTAAACAAAGTCTAATTATGGATTTTGGAAAGTCTTGAAAAGTTGACAACTTTGTTCAACCAACGATATCTCAAAATTGACATAATGGCTTTTGACGATTCCGAATCTATGTTAAGGATAACATTTTGATCCACTAAATACATTAAAGAAAGTCTAATTTTCAATTGTTGAAAGTTTTGAAATGTTGGGTTTTAGCTATGGGTCTATAGTAGAACATGTGAAAGAAGAAAG
The DNA here is from genome assembly GCF_014633365.1 of Diospyros lotus. NCBI lineage: Eukaryota > Viridiplantae > Streptophyta > Magnoliopsida > Ericales > Ebenaceae > Diospyros > Diospyros lotus. Next base: position 21,518,414 of record NC_068346.1, on the reverse strand, counting down.
AGATAACTTTGTTCAATCAACGATATCTCAAAATTGACATAATGGCTTTTGACGATTCCGAATCCATGTTTAAGATAACATTTTGATACACTAAATGCACTAAAAAAGTCTAATTATGGATTTTGGAATGTTTTGAAAAGTTGGGTTTTACCCATTGGTCCATAGTAGAACACTTGAAAGACGAAAGAGACAACTTTGTTCAATGAAAGATATCCCAAAATTGACATAATGGATTTTGACGATTTCGGATCTATGTTAAAGATAACATTTTGATCCACTAAATACACTAAAAGAAAGTATAATTTGGGATTTTGGATAGTTTTGAAATGTTTGGTTTTAGCCATGGGTCCATAGTAGAACATTTGAAAGAAGAAAGAGATAACTTTTTTCAATCAACGATATCTCAAAATTGACATAATGGCTTTTGACGATTCCGAATTTATGTTAAAGATAACATTTTGATCCACTAAATACACTAAAGAAAGCCTAATTTTGAATTTTTGAATGTTTTGAAATGTTGGGTTTTAGCCATGGGTCCATTGTAGAACAGTTGAACCAAGAAATAGACAACTTTGTTCAATCAATAATATCTAAAATTGACATAATGGCTTTTGATGATACCGAATCTATGTTTTAGATCACATTTTGATACACTAAAAAAAGTCTAATTTGGGAGTTTGGAAAGTCTTGAAAAGTTGGGTTTTAGCCATGGGTTTATAGTAGAACACTTGAAAGAAGAAAGAGACAACTTTGTTAATTCAACGATATTTCAAAATTGAAAAAATGGCTTTTGACGTTTCCTAATATATGTTAAAGATATCATTTTGATAAATTAAATACACTAAAGAAAGTTTAAATTGGGATTTCACAAAGTTTTGAAATGTTGGGTTTTAGCCATAGGTCCACAGTAGAACATTTAAAAGAAGAAAGCGATAACTTTTTTCAATCAACGATATCTCAAAATTGACATAACAGCTTTTGACGATTCCGAATCTATGTTTAAGATAACATTTTGATACACTAAAGAAAGCCAAATTATGGATTGTGAAAAGTCTTGAAAAGTTGGGTTTTAGCCATGGGTCCATAGTAGAACACTTGAAAGAAGAAAGAGACAACTTTGTTCTATCAACGATATCCCAAAATTGACATAATGGCTTTTGACGATTCCGAATCCATGTTAAAGAAAACATTTTGATACAATAAATACCCTAAAGAAAGTTTAATTCTGGATTTTGGAAAGTCTTGAAATGTTGGGTTTAGCCATGGGTCCATGGTAGAACACTTGAAAGAAGAAAGAAACAACTTTGTGTAATCAACGATATCTCAAAATTGACATAATGGATTTTGACGATTCCAAATTTAAGTTAAAGATAACATTTTGATCCACTAAATACACTAAAGGAAGTCTAATTTTGAATTTTTGAATGCTTTGAAATGTTGGGTTTTAGCCATGGGTCCATAGTAGAACCGTTGAACCAAGAAATAGACAACTTTGTTCAATCAATAATATCTCAAAATTGACATAATGGCTTTTGACGATTCCGAATCTATGTTAAAGATAACATTTTGATACACTAAATACACTAAAGAAAGCCTAATTATGGATTTTGGAAAGTCTTGAAAAGCTGGGTTTTAGCGATGGCTCCATAGTAGAACACTTGAAACAAGATAGAGACAACTTTGTGCAATCAATAATATCTCAAAATTGACATAATGGCTTTTGACGATACCGAATCTATGTTAAAGATCACATTTTGATATACTAAATACACTAAAGAAAGTCTAATTTGGGATTTTGGAAAGTCTTGAAAAGTTGGGTTTTAGCCATGGGTCCATAGTAGAACACTTGAAAGAAGAAAGAGACAACTTTGTTAATTCAACGATATTTCAAAATTGACAAAATGGCTTTTGACGAATCCGAATATATGTTAAAGATATCATTTTAATACATTAAATACACTAAAGAAAGTTTAAATTGGGATTTTATAAAGTTTTGAAATGTTGGGTTTTAGCCATAGGTCCATAGTAGAACATTTGAAAGAAGAAAGAGATAACTTTTTTCAATCAACGATATCTGAAAATTCACATAATGGCTTTTGACGATTCCGAATCTATGTTTAAGATAACATTTTGATACACTAAATACACTAAAGAAAGTTTAATTCTGGATTTTGGAAAGTCTTGAAATGTTGGGTTTTAGCCATGGGTCCATAGTAGAACACTTGAAAGAAGAAACAGACAACTTTGTTCATTCAATGATATTTCAAAATTTTAAAAATGGCTTTTGACGATTCCGAATCTATGTTAAAGATAACATTTTGATACACTAAATACACTAAAGAAAGTCTAATTTGGGATTTTATAAAGTTTTGAAATGTTGGGTTTTAGCCATTGGTCCATAGTAGAACATTTGAAAGAAGAAAGAGACAACTTTATTCAATCAACGATATCTCAAAATTGACATAATAGCTTTTGACGATTCCGAATCTATGTTTAAGATAACATTTTGATACACTAAATACACTTAATTCTGGATTTTGGAAAGTCTTGAAAAGCTGGGTTTTAGCCATGGCTCCATAGTAGAACACTTGAAACAAGATAGAGACAACTTTGTTCAATCAATAATATCTCAAAATTGACATAATGGCTTTTGACGATACCGAATCTATGTTAAAGATCACATTTTGATGCACTAAAGAAAGTCTAATTCGAGATTTTGGAAAGTCTTGAAAAGGTGGGTTTGGGTCCATAGTAGAACACTTGAAAGAAGAAAGAGACAACTTTGTTAATTCAACGATACTTCAAAATTGACAAAATGGCTTTTTACAATTCCGAATATATGTTAAAGATATCATTTTGATATATTAAATACACTAAAGAAAGTTTAAATTGGGATTTTATAAAGTTTTGAAATGTTGGGTTTTAGCCATAGGTCCATAGTAGAACATTTGAAAGAAGAAAGAGACAACTTTGTTCAATCAACGATATCTCAAAATTGTAATAATGGCTTTTGACGATTCCGAATCTATGTTTAAGATAACATTTTGATACACTAAATACACTAAAGAAAGTTTAATTCTGGATTTTGGAAAGTCTTGAAATGTTGGGTTTAGCCATGGGTCCATAGTAGAACACATGAAAGAAGAAAGAGACAACTTTGTTAATTCAACAATATTTCAAAATTGAAAAAATGGCTTTTGACGATTCCGAATATATGTTAAAGATATCATTTTGATACATTAAATACACTAGAGAAAGTTTAAATTGGGATTTCACAAAGTTTTGAAATGTTGGGTTTTAGCCAGAGGTCCATACTAGAACATTTAAAAGAAGAAAGCGATAACTTTTTTCAATCAACGATATCTCAAAATTGACATAATAGCTTTTGACGATTCCGAATCTATGTTTAAGGTAACATTTTGATACACTAAAGAAATCCAAAATATGGATTGTGAAAAGTCTTGAAAAGTTGGGTTTTAGCCATGGGTCCATAGTAGAACACTTGAAAGAGGAAAGACACAACTTTGTTCTATCAACGATATCCCAAAATGTTATCTTTAACGATTCCGAATCCATGTTAAAGATAACATTTTGATACAATAAATACCCTAAAGAAAGTCTAATTTTGGATTTTGGAATGTCTTCAAAAGTTGGGCTTTAGCCATGGGTCCATAGTAGAACACTTGAAAGAAGAAAGAGACAACTTTGTTCATTCAATGATTTTTCAAAATTTACATAATGGCTTTGACGATTCCGAATCTATGTGAAGATAACATTTTGATACACTAAATACACTAAAGAAAGTCTAATTTGGGATTTTATAAAGTTTTGTAATGTTGGGTTTTAGCCATGGGTCTATAGTAGAATAGTTGAACCAAGAAATAGACAACTTTTTTCAATCAACAATATCTCAAAATTGACTAATCGTCTTTCAACGATTCCAAATCTATGTTAAATATAACATTTTAATACATTAAATACACAAAAGAATGTTTAATTTGGGATTTTATAAAATTTTGAAATGTTGGGGTTTTAGCCATAGGTCCGTAGTAGAACATTTGAAAGAAGAAAGAGACAACTTTGTTCAATCAACAATATCTCAAAATTGACGTAATGGCTTTTGACGATTCCGAATCTATTTTTAAGATAACATTTTGATACACTAAATACGCTAAAGAAAGTCTAATTATGGATTTTGGAAAGTCTTGAAATGTTGGGTTTTAGCCATGGGTCCATAGTTGAACACTTGAAAGAACAAAGAGACAACCTTGTTAATTCACCGATACTTCAAAATTGACAAAATGGCTTTTGACGATTCCGAATATATGTTAAAGATATCATTTTGATACATTAAATACACTAAAGAAAGTTTAAATTGGGATTTTATAAAGTTTTGAAATGTTGGGGTTTTAGCCATAGGTCCGTAGTAGAACATTTGAAAGAAGAAAGAGATAATTTTGATCAATCAACAATATCTCAAAATTGACATAATGGCTTTTGACGATTCCGAATCTTTGTTTAAGATAACATTTTGATACACTAAATACGCTAAAGAAAGTCTAATTATCGATATTGGAAAGTCTTGAAATGTTGGGTTTTAGCCATGGGTGCATAGTAGAACACTAGAAAGAGGAAAGAGACAACTTTGTTCACTCAATGATATTTCAAAATTTACATAATGGCTTTCGACCATTCCGAATATATGTTAAAGATAACATTTTGATACACTAAATACACTAAAGAAAGTCTAATTTGGGATTTTTAAAGTTTTGAAATGTTGGGTTTTAGCCATGGGTATAGTAGAACATTTGAAAGAAGAAGGAGACAATTTTGTTAAATCAACGATATCTCAAAATTGACATAATGGCTTTTGACGATTCCGAATCTATGTTAAAGATAACATTTTGATACACTAAATACACTAAAGAAAGTCTAATTTGGGATTTTATAAAGTTTTGAAATGTTGGGTTTTAGCCATGGGTCCATAGTAGAACATTTGAAAGAAGAAAGAGACAACTTTGTTTAATCAACGATATCTCAAAATTGACATAATGGCTTTTGACAATTCCGAATCTATGTTTAAGATAACATTTTGATACACTAAATACACTAAATACACTAAAGAAAGCTTAATTCTGGATTTTGGAAAGTCTTGAAAAGCTGGGTTTTAGCCATGGCTCCATAGTAGAACACTTGAAACAAGATAGAGACAACTTTGTTCAATCAATAATATCTCAAAATTGACATAATGGCTTTTGACGATACCGAATCTATGTTAAAGATCACATTTTGATACACTAAAGAAAGTCTAATTCGAGATTTTGGAAAGTCTTGAAAAGTTTGGTTTTAGCCATGGGTCCATAGTAGAACACTGGAAAGAAGAAAGAGACAACTTTGTTCATTCAACGATATTTCAAAATTGACATTGCTTTTGACGATTCCGAATTCTTGTTTAAGATAACATTTTTATACACTAAATACACTAAAGAACGTTTAATTATGGATTTTGGAAAGTCTTGAAATATTGAGTTTAGCCATGGGTCCATAGTAGAACACTTGAAAGAAGAAAGAGTCAACTTTGTGTAATCAACGTTATCTCAAAACTGACATAATGGATTTTGACGACTCCGAATCTATGTTAAAGATAACATTTTGATCCACTAAATACACTAAAAGAAAGTATAATGTGGGATTTTGGATAGTTTTGAAATGTTTGGTTTTAGCGTTGGGTCTATCGTAGAACATTCGAACCAAGAAAAAGACAACTTTGTTCAATCAACGATATCTCAAAATTGACTAATTTGCTTTCTACGATTCCAAATCTATGTTAAATATAAAATTTTAATACATTAAATCCACTAAAGAAAGTTTAATTTGGGATTTTATAAAGTTTTGAAATCTTGGGTTTTAGCCATTGGTCCATAGTAGAACATTTGAAAGAAGAAAGAGATAACTTTGTTCAATCAACGATATCTCAAAATTAACATAATGGCTTTTGACGATTCCGAATCTATGTTTAAGATAACATTTTGATACACTAAATACACTAAAGAAAGTTTAATTATGGATTTTGGAAAGTGTTGAAATGTTGGGTTTAGCCATGGATCCATAGTAGAACACTTGAAAGAAGAAAGAGACAACTTTGTTCATTCAACGATATTTCAAAATTGAAAAAATGGCTTTTGACGATTCCGAATATATGTTAAAGATATCATTTTGATACATTAAATACACTAAAGAAAGAACATTTAAAAGAAGAAAGCGATAACTTTTTTCAATCAACGATATCTCAAAATTGACATAACAGCTTTTGAAGATTCCGAATCTATGTTTAAGATAACATTTTGATACAATAAAGAAAGCCAAATTATGGATTTTGAAAGGTCTTGAAAAGTTGGGTTTTAGCCATGGGTCCGTAGTAGAACACTTGAAAGAAGAAAGAGACAACTTTGTTCTATCAACGATATCCAAAATTGACATAATGGCTTTTGACGATTCCGAATCCATGTTAAAGATAACATTTTATTACAAAAAATACCCTAAAGAAAGTTTAATTCTGGATTTTGGAAAGTCTTGAAATGTTGGGTTTAGCCATGGGTCCATAGTAGAACACTTGAAAGAGGAAAGAGACAACTTTGTTCTATCAACGATATCCCAAAATTCACATAATGGCTTTTGACGATTCCAAATCCATGTTAAAGATAACATTTTGATACAATAAAAACCCTAAAGAAAGTCTAATTTTGGATTTTGGAAAGTCTTGGAAAGTTGGGGTTTAGCCATGGGTCCATAGTAGAACACTTGAAAGAAGAAAGTGACAACTTTGTTCAATCAATGATATTTCAAAATTTACATAATGGCTTTTGACGATTCCGAATCTATGTTAAAGATAACATTTTGATACACTAAATACACTCAAGAAAGTCTAATTTGGGATTTTATAAAGTTTTGAAATGTGGTTTTAGCCGTGGGTCCATAGTAGAACATTTGAAAGAAGAAAGAGACAACTTTGTTCAGTCAACGATATCTCAAAATTGACATAATGGCTTTTGATGATTCCGAATCTATGTTTACGATAACATTTTGATACACTAAATAGACTAAAGAAAGTTTAATTATGGATTTTGGAAAGTCTTGAAATGTTTGGTTTAGCCATGGGTTCATAGTAGAACACTTGAAAGAAGAAAGAGACAACTTTGTTCATTCAATGATATTTCCAAATTTACATAATGGCTTTTGACGATTCCGAATCTATGTTAAAGATAACATTTTGATACACTAAATACACTAAAGAAAGTCTAATTTGGGATTTTATAAAGTTTTGAAATGTTGGGTTTTAGCCATAGGTCCACAATAGAACATTTGAAAGTAGAAAGAGATAACTTTTTTGAATCAACGATATCTCAAAATTGACATAATGGCTTTTGACGTTTCCGAATCCAAGTTAAAGGTAACATTTTGATACACTAAATACACTAAACAATGCCAAATTATGGATTTTGAAAAGTCATGAAAAGTTGGGTTTTAGCCATGGGTTCATAGTAGAACACTTGAAAGAGGAAAGAGACAACTTTGTTCTATCAACGATATCCCAAAATCGACATAATGGCTTTTGACGATTCCGAATCCATGTTAAAGATAACATTTTGATACAATAAATATCCTAAAGAAAGTTTAATTTTGGATTCTGGAAAGTTTGGAAAAGTTGGGCTTTAGCCATGGGTCCATAGTAGAACACTTGAAAGAAGAAAGAGACAACTTTGTTCTTTCAATGATATTTCAAAATTTACATAATGGCTTTTGACGATTTCGAATCTATGTTAAATATAACATTTTGATACACTAAATACACTAAAGCAAGTCTAATTTTGAATTTTTGAATGCTTTGAAATGTTGGGTTTTAGCCATGGGTCCATAGTAGAACCGTTGAACCAAGAAATAGACAACTTTGTTCAATCAATAATATCTCAAAATTGACATAATGGCTTTTGACGATTCCGAATCTATGTTAAAGATCACATTTGATACACTAAATACACTAAAGAAAGTCTTGAAAAGTTGGGTTTTAGCCATGGGTCCATAGTAGAACACTTGAAAGAAGAAAGAGACAACTTTGTTAATTCAACGATATTTCAAAATTGACAAAATGGCTTTTGGCGATTCCGAATATATGTTAAAGATATCATTTTAATACATTAAATACACTAAAGAAAGTTTAAATTGGGATTTTATAAAGTTTTGAAATGTTGCGTTTTAGCCATAGGTCCATAGTAGAATATTTGAAAGAAGAAAGAGATAACTTTTTTCAATCAACGATATCTCAAAATTCACATAATGGCTTTTGACGATTCTGAATCCATGTTTCAGATAACATTTTGATACACTGAATACACTAAAGAAAGTTTAATTCTGGATTTTGGAAAGTCTTGAAATGTTGGGTTTAGCCATGGGTCCATAGTAGAACACTTGAAAGAAGAAAGAGACAACTTTGTGTAATCAACGATATCTCAAAATTGACATAATGGCTTTTGACGATTCCAAATCTATGTTAAAGATAACATTTTGATCCACTAAATACAGTAAAGAAAGTCTAATTATGGATTTTTGAAAGTCTTGAAAAGTTGGGTTTTAGCCATGGGTCCATAGTAGAATACTTGAAAGGGAAAAGAGACAACTTTGTTCAATCAACGATATCTCAAAATTGACATAATGGCTTTTGACGATTCCGAATCTATGTTAAAGATAACATTTTGATCCACTAAATACACTAAAGGAAGTCTATTTTTGAATTTTTGAATGTTTTGAAATGTTGGGTTTTAGCCTTGGGTCCATAGTAGAACAGTTGAACCAAGAAATAGACAACTTTGTTCAATCAATAATATCTCAAAATTGACATAATGGCTTTTGACGATTCCGAATCTATGTTAAAGAAAACATTTTGATACAAAATACAATAAAGAAAGCCTAATTATGGATTTTGGAAAGTCTTGAAAAGCTGGGTTTTAGCCATGGCTCCATAGTAGAACACTTGAAACAAGATAGAGACAACTTTGTTCAACCAATAATATCTCAAAATTGACATAATGGCTTTTGACGATTCCGAATCTATGTTTTAGATAACATTTTGATACACTAAATACACTAGAGAAAGCCAAATTATGGATTTTGAAAAGTCTTGAAAAGTTGGGTTTTAGCCATGGGTCCATAGTAGAACACTTGAAAGAGGAAAGAGACAACTTTGTTCTATCAACAATATCCCAAAATTGACATAATGGCTTTTGATGATTCCGAATCCATGTTAAAGATAACATTTTGATACAATAAATACCCTAAAGAAAGTCTAATTTTGGATTCTGCAAAGTTTGGAAAAGTTGGGCTTTAGCCATGGGTCCATAGTAGAACACTTGAAAGAAGAAAGAGACAACTTTGTTCATTCAATGATATTTCAAAATTTACATAATGGCTTTTGACGATTCCGAATCTATGTTAAAGATAACATTTTGATACACTAAATACACTGAAGAAAGTCTAATTTGGGATTTTATAAAGTTTTGAAATGTTTGGTTTTAGCCATGGGTCCATAGTAGAACATTTGAAAGAAGAAAGAGACAACTTTGTTCAACCAACGATATCTCAAAATTGACATAATGGCTTTTGACGATTCCGAATCTATGTTTAAGATAACATTTTGACACACTAAATACACTAAAGAAAGTTTAATAATGGATTTTGGAAAGTCTTGAAATGTTTGGTTTAGCCATGGGTCCATAGTAGAACATTTGAAAGACGAAAGTAACAACTTTGTTCAACCAACAATATCTCAAAATTGACATAATGACTTTTGACGATTCCGATTCTATGTTAAAGATAACATTTTGATCCACTAAATACACTAAACAAAGTCTAATTATGGATTTTGGAAAGTCTTGAAAAGTTGACAACTTTGTTCAACCAACGATATCTCAAAATTGACATAATGGCTTTTGACGATTCCGAATCTATGTTAAGGATAACATTTTGATCCACTAAATACATTAAAGAAAGTCTAATTTTCAATTGTTGAAAGTTTTGAAATGTTGGGTTTTAGCTATGGGTCTATAGTAGAACATGTGAAAGAAGAAAGAGATAACTTTGTTCAATCAACGATATCTCAAAATTGACATAATGGCTTTTGACGATTCCGAATCCATGTTTAAGATAACATTTTGATACACTAAATGCACTAAAAAAGTCTAATTATGGATTTTGGAATGTTTTGAAAAGTTGGGTTTTACCCATTGGTCCATAGTAGAACACTTGAAAGACGAAAGAGACAACTTTGTTCAATGAAAGATATCCCAAAATTGACATAATGGATTTTGACGATTTCGGATCTATGTTAAAGATAACATTTTGATCCACTAAATACACTAAAAGAAAGTATAATTTGGGATTTTGGATAGTTTTGAAATGTTTGGTTTTAGCCATGGGTCCATAGTAGAACATTTGAAAGAAGAAAGAGATAACTTTTTTCAATCAACGATATCTCAAAATTGACATAATGGCTTTTGACGATTCCGAATTTATGTTAAAGATAACATTTTGATCCACTAAATACACTAAAGAAAGCCTAATTTTGAATTTTTGAATGTTTTGAAATGTTGGGTTTTAGCCATGGGTCCATTGTAGAACAGTTGAACCAAGAAATAGACAACTTTGTTCAATCAATAATATCTAAAATTGACATAATGGCTTTTGATGATACCGAATCTATGTTTTAGATCACATTTTGATACACTAAAAAAAGTCTAATTTGGGAGTTTGGAAAGTCTTGAAAAGTTGGGTTTTAGCCATGGGTTTATAGTAGAACACTTGAAAGAAGAAAGAGACAACTTTGTTAATTCAACGATATTTCAAAATTGAAAAAATGGCTTTTGACGTTTCCTAATATATGTTAAAGATATCATTTTGATAAATTAAATACACTAAAGAAAGTTTAAATTGGGATTTCACAAAGTTTTGAAATGTTGGGTTTTAGCCATAGGTCCACAGTAGAACATTTAAAAGAAGAAAGCGATAACTTTTTTCAATCAACGATATCTCAAAATTGACATAACAGCTTTTGACGATTCCGAATCTATGTTTAAGATAACATTTTGATACACTAAAGAAAGCCAAATTATGGATTGTGAAAAGTCTTGAAAAGTTGGGTTTTAGCCATGGGTCCATAGTAGAACACTTGAAAGAAGAAAGAGACAACTTTGTTCTATCAACGATATCCCAAAATTGACATAATGGCTTTTGACGATTCCGAATCCATGTTAAAGAAAACATTTTGATACAATAAATACCCTAAAGAAAGTTTAATTCTGGATTTTGGAAAGTCTTGAAATGTTGGGTTTAGCCATGGGTCCATGGTAGAACACTTGAAAGAAGAAAGAAACAACTTTGTGTAATCAACGATATCTCAAAATTGACATAATGGATTTTGACGATTCCAAATTTAAGTTAAAGATAACATTTTGATCCACTAAATACACTAAAGGAAGTCTAATTTTGAATTTTTGAATGCTTTGAAATGTTGGGTTTTAGCCATGGGTCCATAGTAGAACCGTTGAACCAAGAAATAGACAACTTTGTTCAATCAATAATATCTCAAAATTGACATAATGGCTTTTGACGATTCCGAATCTATGTTAAAGATAACATTTTGATACACTAAATACACTAAAGAAAGCCTAATTATGGATTTTGGAAAGTCTTGAAAAGCTGGGTTTTAGCGATGGCTCCATAGTAGAACACTTGAAACAAGATAGAGACAACTTTGTGCAATCAATAATATCTCAAAATTGACATAATGGCTTTTGACGATACCGAATCTATGTTAAAGATCACATTTTGATATACTAAATACACTAAAGAAAGTCTAATTTGGGATTTTGGAAAGTCTTGAAAAGTTGGGTTTTAGCCATGGGTCCATAGTAGAACACTTGAAAGAAGAAAGAGACAACTTTGTTAATTCAACGATATTTCAAAATTGACAAAATGGCTTTTGACGAATCCGAATATATGTTAAAGATATCATTTTAATACATTAAATACACTAAAGAAAGTTTAAATTGGGATTTTATAAAGTTTTGAAATGTTGGGTTTTAGCCATAGGTCCATAGTAGAACATTTGAAAGAAGAAAGAGATAACTTTTTTCAATCAACGATATCTGAAAATTCACATAATGGCTTTTGACGATTCCGAATCTATGTTTAAGATAACATTTTGATACACTAAATACACTAAAGAAAGTTTAATTCTGGATTTTGGAAAGTCTTGAAATGTTGGGTTTTAGCCATGGGTCCATAGTAGAACACTTGAAAGAAGAAACAGACAACTTTGTTCATTCAATGATATTTCAAAATTTTAAAAATGGCTTTTGACGATTCCGAATCTATGTTAAAGATAACATTTTGATACACTAAATACACTAAAGAAAGTCTAATTTGGGATTTTATAAAGTTTTGAAATGTTGGGTTTTAGCCATTGGTCCATAGTAGAACATTTGAAAGAAGAAAGAGACAACTTTATTCAATCAACGATATCTCAAAATTGACATAATAGCTTTTGACGATTCCGAATCTATGTTTAAGATAACATTTTGATACACTAAATACACTTAATTCTGGATTTTGGAAAGTCTTGAAAAGCTGGGTTTTAGCCATGGCTCCATAGTAGAACACTTGAAACAAGATAGAGACAACTTTGTTCAATCAATAATATCTCAAAATTGACATAATGGCTTTTGACGATACCGAATCTATGTTAAAGATCACATTTTGATGCACTAAAGAAAGTCTAATTCGAGATTTTGGAAAGTCTTGAAAAGGTGGGTTTGGGTCCATAGTAGAACACTTGAAAGAAGAAAGAGACAACTTTGTTAATTCAACGATACTTCAAAATTGACAAAATGGCTTTTTACAATTCCGAATATATGTTAAAGATATCATTTTGATATATTAAATACACTAAAGAAAGTTTAAATTGGGATTTTATAAAGTTTTGAAATGTTGGGTTTTAGCCATAGGTCCATAGTAGAACATTTGAAAGAAGAAAGAGACAACTTTGTTCAATCAACGATATCTCAAAATTGTAATAATGGCTTTTGACGATTCCGAATCTATGTTTAAGATAACATTTTGATACACTAAATACACTAAAGAAAGTTTAATTCTGGATTTTGGAAAGTCTTGAAATGTTGGGTTTAGCCATGGGTCCATAGTAGAACACATGAAAGAAGAAAGAGACAACTTTGTTAATTCAACAATATTTCAAAATTGAAAAAATGGCTTTTGACGATTCCGAATATATGTTAAAGATATCATTTTGATACATTAAATACACTAGAGAAAGTTTAAATTGGGATTTCACAAAGTTTTGAAATGTTGGGTTTTAGCCAGAGGTCCATACTAGAACATTTAAAAGAAGAAAGCGATAACTTTTTTCAATCAACGATATCTCAAAATTGACATAATAGCTTTTGACGATTCCGAATCTATGTTTAAGGTAACATTTTGATACACTAAAGAAATCCAAAATATGGATTGTGAAAAGTCTTGAAAAGTTGGGTTTTAGCCATGGGTCCATAGTAGAACACTTGAAAGAGGAAAGACACAACTTTGTTCTATCAACGATATCCCAAAATGTTATCTTTAACGATTCCGAATCCATGTTAAAGATAACATTTTGATACAATAAATACCCTAAAGAAAGTCTAATTTTGGATTTTGGAATGTCTTCAAAAGTTGGGCTTTAGCCATGGGTCCATAGTAGAACACTTGAAAGAAGAAAGAGACAACTTTGTTCATTCAATGATTTTTCAAAATTTACATAATGGCTTTGACGATTCCGAATCTATGTGAAGATAACATTTTGATACACTAAATACACTAAAGAAAGTCTAATTTGGGATTTTATAAAGTTTTGTAATGTTGGGTTTTAGCCATGGGTCTATAGTAGAATAGTTGAACCAAGAAATAGACAACTTTTTTCAATCAACAATATCTCAAAATTGACTAATCGTCTTTCAACGATTCCAAATCTATGTTAAATATAACATTTTAATACATTAAATACACAAAAGAATGTTTAATTTGGGATTTTATAAAATTTTGAAATGTTGGGGTTTTAGCCATAGGTCCGTAGTAGAACATTTGAAAGAAGAAAGAGACAACTTTGTTCAATCAACAATATCTCAAAATTGACGTAATGGCTTTTGACGATTCCGAATCTATTTTTAAGATAACATTTTGATACACTAAATACGCTAAAGAAAGTCTAATTATGGATTTTGGAAAGTCTTGAAATGTTGGGTTTTAGCCATGGGTCCATAGTTGAACACTTGAAAGAACAAAGAGACAACCTTGTTAATTCACCGATACTTCAAAATTGACAAAATGGCTTTTGACGATTCCGAATATATGTTAAAGATATCATTTTGATACATTAAATACACTAAAGAAAGTTTAAATTGGGATTTTATAAAGTTTTGAAATGTTGGGGTTTTAGCCATAGGTCCGTAGTAGAACATTTGAAAGAAGAAAGAGATAATTTTGATCAATCAACAATATCTCAAAATTGACATAATGGCTTTTGACGATTCCGAATCTTTGTTTAAGATAACATTTTGATACACTAAATACGCTAAAGAAAGTCTAATTATCGATATTGGAAAGTCTTGAAATGTTGGGTTTTAGCCATGGGTGCATAGTAGAACACTAGAAAGAGGAAAGAGACAACTTTGTTCACTCAATGATATTTCAAAATTTACATAATGGCTTTCGACCATTCCGAATATATGTTAAAGATAACATTTTGATACACTAAATACACTAAAGAAAGTCTAATTTGGGATTTTTAAAGTTTTGAAATGTTGGGTTTTAGCCATGGGTATAGTAGAACATTTGAAAGAAGAAGGAGACAATTTTGTTAAATCAACGATATCTCAAAATTGACATAATGGCTTTTGACGATTCCGAATCTATGTTAAAGATAACATTTTGATACACTAAATACACTAAAGAAAGTCTAATTTGGGATTTTATAAAGTTTTGAAATGTTGGGTTTTAGCCATGGGTCCATAGTAGAACATTTGAAAGAAGAAAGAGACAACTTTGTTTAATCAACGATATCTCAAAATTGACATAATGGCTTTTGACAATTCCGAATCTATGTTTAAGATAACATTTTGATACACTAAATACACTAAATACACTAAAGAAAGCTTAATTCTGGATTTTGGAAAGTCTTGAAAAGCTGGGTTTTAGCCATGGCTCCATAGTAGAACACTTGAAACAAGATAGAGACAACTTTGTTCAATCAATAATATCTCAAAATTGACATAATGGCTTTTGACGATACCGAATCTATGTTAAAGATCACATTTTGATACACTAAAGAAAGTCTAATTCGAGATTTTGGAAAGTCTTGAAAAGTTTGGTTTTAGCCATGGGTCCATAGTAGAACACTGGAAAGAAGAAAGAGACAACTTTGTTCATTCAACGATATTTCAAAATTGACATTGCTTTTGACGATTCCGAATTCTTGTTTAAGATAACATTTTTATACACTAAATACACTAAAGAACGTTTAATTATGGATTTTGGAAAGTCTTGAAATATTGAGTTTAGCCATGGGTCCATAGTAGAACACTTGAAAGAAGAAAGAGTCAACTTTGTGTAATCAACGTTATCTCAAAACTGACATAATGGATTTTGACGACTCCGAATCTATGTTAAAGATAACATTTTGATCCACTAAATACACTAAAAGAAAGTATAATGTGGGATTTTGGATAGTTTTGAAATGTTTGGTTTTAGCGTTGGGTCTATCGTAGAACATTCGAACCAAGAAAAAGACAACTTTGTTCAATCAACGATATCTCAAAATTGACTAATTTGCTTTCTACGATTCCAAATCTATGTTAAATATAAAATTTTAATACATTAAATCCACTAAAGAAAGTTTAATTTGGGATTTTATAAAGTTTTGAAATCTTGGGTTTTAGCCATTGGTCCATAGTAGAACATTTGAAAGAAGAAAGAGATAACTTTGTTCAATCAACGATATCTCAAAATTAACATAATGGCTTTTGACGATTCCGAATCTATGTTTAAGATAACATTTTGATACACTAAATACACTAAAGAAAGTTTAATTATGGATTTTGGAAAGTGTTGAAATGTTGGGTTTAGCCATGGATCCATAGTAGAACACTTGAAAGAAGAAAGAGACAACTTTGTTCATTCAACGATATTTCAAAATTGAAAAAATGGCTTTTGACGATTCCGAATATATGTTAAAGATATCATTTTGATACATTAAATACACTAAAGAAAGAACATTTAAAAGAAGAAAGCGATAACTTTTTTCAATCAACGATATCTCAAAATTGACATAACAGCTTTTGAAGATTCCGAATCTATGTTTAAGATAACATTTTGATACAATAAAGAAAGCCAAATTATGGATTTTGAAAGGTCTTGAAAAGTTGGGTTTTAGCCATGGGTCCGTAGTAGAACACTTGAAAGAAGAAAGAGACAACTTTGTTCTATCAACGATATCCAAAATTGACATAATGGCTTTTGACGATTCCGAATCCATGTTAAAGATAACATTTTATTACAAAAAATACCCTAAAGAAAGTTTAATTCTGGATTTTGGAAAGTCTTGAAATGTTGGGTTTAGCCATGGGTCCATAGTAGAACACTTGAAAGAGGAAAGAGACAACTTTGTTCTATCAACGATATCCCAAAATTCACATAATGGCTTTTGACGATTCCAAATCCATGTTAAAGATAACATTTTGATACAATAAAAACCCTAAAGAAAGTCTAATTTTGGATTTTGGAAAGTCTTGGAAAGTTGGGGTTTAGCCATGGGTCCATAGTAGAACACTTGAAAGAAGAAAGTGACAACTTTGTTCAATCAATGATATTTCAAAATTTACATAATGGCTTTTGACGATTCCGAATCTATGTTAAAGATAACATTTTGATACACTAAATACACTCAAGAAAGTCTAATTTGGGATTTTATAAAGTTTTGAAATGTGGTTTTAGCCGTGGGTCCATAGTAGAACATTTGAAAGAAGAAAGAGACAACTTTGTTCAGTCAACGATATCTCAAAATTGACATAATGGCTTTTGATGATTCCGAATCTATGTTTACGATAACATTTTGATACACTAAATAGACTAAAGAAAGTTTAATTATGGATTTTGGAAAGTCTTGAAATGTTTGGTTTAGCCATGGGTTCATAGTAGAACACTTGAAAGAAGAAAGAGACAACTTTGTTCATTCAATGATATTTCCAAATTTACATAATGGCTTTTGACGATTCCGAATCTATGTTAAAGATAACATTTTGATACACTAAATACACTAAAGAAAGTCTAATTTGGGATTTTATAAAGTTTTGAAATGTTGGGTTTTAGCCATAGGTCCACAATAGAACATTTGAAAGTAGAAAGAGATAACTTTTTTGAATCAACGATATCTCAAAATTGACATAATGGCTTTTGACGTTTCCGAATCCAAGTTAAAGGTAACATTTTGATACACTAAATACACTAAACAATGCCAAATTATGGATTTTGAAAAGTCATGAAAAGTTGGGTTTTAGCCATGGGTTCATAGTAGAACACTTGAAAGAGGAAAGAGACAACTTTGTTCTATCAACGATATCCCAAAATCGACATAATGGCTTTTGACGATTCCGAATCCATGTTAAAGATAACATTTTGATACAATAAATATCCTAAAGAAAGTTTAATTTTGGATTCTGGAAAGTTTGGAAAAGTTGGGCTTTAGCCATGGGTCCATAGTAGAACACTTGAAAGAAGAAAGAGACAACTTTGTTCTTTCAATGATATTTCAAAATTTACATAATGGCTTTTGACGATTTCGAATCTATGTTAAATATAACATTTTGATACACTAAATACACTAAAGCAAGTCTAATTTTGAATTTTTGAATGCTTTGAAATGTTGGGTTTTAGCCATGGGTCCATAGTAGAACCGTTGAACCAAGAAATAGACAACTTTGTTCAATCAATAATATCTCAAAATTGACATAATGGCTTTTGACGATTCCGAATCTATGTTAAAGATCACATTTGATACACTAAATACACTAAAGAAAGTCTTGAAAAGTTGGGTTTTAGCCATGGGTCCATAGTAGAACACTTGAAAGAAGAAAGAGACAACTTTGTTAATTCAACGATATTTCAAAATTGACAAAATGGCTTTTGGCGATTCCGAATATATGTTAAAGATATCATTTTAATACATTAAATACACTAAAGAAAGTTTAAATTGGGATTTTATAAAGTTTTGAAATGTTGCGTTTTAGCCATAGGTCCATAGTAGAATATTTGAAAGAAGAAAGAGATAACTTTTTTCAATCAACGATATCTCAAAATTCACATAATGGCTTTTGACGATTCTGAATCCATGTTTCAGATAACATTTTGATACACTAAATACACTAAAGAAAGTTTAATTCTGGATTTTGGAAAGTCTTGAAATGTTGGGTTTAGCCATGGGTCCATAGTAGAACACTTGAAAGAAGAAAGAGACAACTTTGTGTAATCAACGATATCTCAAAATTGACATAATGGCTTTTGACGATTCCAAATCTATGTTAAAGATAACATTTTGATCCACTAAATACAGTAAAGAAAGTCTAATTATGGATTTTTGAAAGTCTTGAAAAGTTGGGTTTTAGCCATGGGTCCATAGTAGAATACTTGAAAGGGAAAAGAGACAACTTTGTTCAATCAACGATATCTCAAAATTGACATAATGGCTTTTGACGATTCCGAATCTATGTTAAAGATAACATTTTGATCCACTAAATACACTAAAGGAAGTCTATTTTTGAATTTTTGAATGTTTTGAAATGTTGGGTTTTAGCCTTGGGTCCATAGTAGAACAGTTGAACCAAGAAATAGACAACTTTGTTCAATCAATAATATCTCAAAATTGACATAATGGCTTTTGACGATTCCGAATCTATGTTAAAGAAAACATTTTGATACAAAATACAATAAAGAAAGCCTAATTATGGATTTTGGAAAGTCTTGAAAAGCTGGGTTTTAGCCATGGCTCCATAGTAGAACACTTGAAACAAGATAGAGACAACTTTGTTCAACCAATAATATCTCAAAATTGACATAATGGCTTTTGACGATTCCGAATCTATGTTTTAGATAACATTTTGATACACTAAATACACTAGAGAAAGCCAAATTATGGATTTTGAAAAGTCTTGAAAAGTTGGGTTTTAGCCATGGGTCCATAGTAGAACACTTGAAAGAGGAAAGAGACAACTTTGTTCTATCAACAATATCCCAAAATTGACATAATGGCTTTTGATGATTCCGAATCCATGTTAAAGATAACATTTTGATACAATAAATACCCTAAAGAAAGTCTAATTTTGGATTCTGCAAAGTTTGGAAAAGTTGGGCTTTAGCCATGGGTCCATAGTAGAACACTTGAAAGAAGAAAGAGACAACTTTGTTCATTCAATGATATTTCAAAATTTACATAATGGCTTTTGACGATTCCGAATCTATGTTAAAGATAACATTTTGATACACTAAATACACTGAAGAAAGTCTAATTTGGGATTTTATAAAGTTTTGAAATGTTTGGTTTTAGCCATGGGTCCATAGTAGAACATTTGAAAGAAGAAAGAGACAACTTTGTTCAACCAACGATATCTCAAAATTGACATAATGGCTTTTGACGATTCCGAATCTATGTTTAAGATAACATTTTGACACACTAAATACACTAAAGAAAGTTTAATAATGGATTTTGGAAAGTCTTGAAATGTTTGGTTTAGCCATGGGTCCATAGTAGAACATTTGAAAGACGAAAGTAACAACTTTGTTCAACCAACAATATCTCAAAATTGACATAATGACTTTTGACGATTCCGATTCTATGTTAAAGATAACATTTTGATCCACTAAATACACTAAACAAAGTCTAATTATGGATTTTGGAAAGTCTTGAAAAGTTGACAACTTTGTTCAACCAACGATATCTCAAAATTGACATAATGGCTTTTGACGATTCCGAATCTATGTTAAGGATAACATTTTGATCCACTAAATACATTAAAGAAAGTCTAATTTTCAATTGTTGAAAGTTTTGAAATGTTGGGTTTTAGCTATGGGTCTATAGTAGAACATGTGAAAGAAGAAAGAGATAACTTTGTTCAATCAACGATATCTCAAAATTGACATAATGGCTTTTGACGATTCCGAATCCATGTTTAAGATAACATTTTGATACACTAAATGCACTAAAAAAGTCTAATTATGGATTTTGGAATGTTTTGAAAAGTTGGGTTTTACCCATTGGTCCATAGTAGAACACTTGAAAGACGAAAGAGACAACTTTGTTCAATGAAAGATATCCCAAAATTGACATAATGGATTTTGACGATTTCGGATCTATGTTAAAGATAACATTTTGATCCACTAAATACACTAAAAGAAAGTATAATTTGGGATTTTGGATAGTTTTGAAATGTTTGGTTTTAGCCATGGGTCCATAGTAGAACATTTGAAAGAAGAAAGAGATAACTTTTTTCAATCAACGATATCTCAAAATTGACATAATGGCTTTTGACGATTCCGAATTTATGTTAAAGATAACATTTTGATCCACTAAATACACTAAAGAAAGCCTAATTTTGAATTTTTGAATGTTTTGAAATGTTGGGTTTTAGCCATGGGTCCATTGTAGAACAGTTGAACCAAGAAATAGACAACTTTGTTCAATCAATAATATCTAAAATTGACATAATGGCTTTTGATGATACCGAATCTATGTTTTAGATCACATTTTGATACACTAAAAAAAGTCTAATTTGGGAGTTTGGAAAGTCTTGAAAAGTTGGGTTTTAGCCATGGGTTTATAGTAGAACACTTGAAAGAAGAAAGAGACAACTTTGTTAATTCAACGATATTTCAAAATTGAAAAAATGGCTTTTGACGTTTCCTAATATATGTTAAAGATATCATTTTGATAAATTAAATACACTAAAGAAAGTTTAAATTGGGATTTCACAAAGTTTTGAAATGTTGGGTTTTAGCCATAGGTCCACAGTAGAACATTTAAAAGAAGAAAGCGATAACTTTTTTCAATCAACGATATCTCAAAATTGACATAACAGCTTTTGACGATTCCGAATCTATGTTTAAGATAACATTTTGATACACTAAAGAAAGCCAAATTATGGATTGTGAAAAGTCTTGAAAAGTTGGGTTTTAGCCATGGGTCCATAGTAGAACACTTGAAAGAAGAAAGAGACAACTTTGTTCTATCAACGATATCCCAAAATTGACATAATGGCTTTTGACGATTCCGAATCCATGTTAAAGAAAACATTTTGATACAATAAATACCCTAAAGAAAGTTTAATTCTGGATTTTGGAAAGTCTTGAAATGTTGGGTTTAGCCATGGGTCCATGGTAGAACACTTGAAAGAAGAAAGAAACAACTTTGTGTAATCAACGATATCTCAAAATTGACATAATGGATTTTGACGATTCCAAATTTAAGTTAAAGATAACATTTTGATCCACTAAATACACTAAAGGAAGTCTAATTTTGAATTTTTGAATGCTTTGAAATGTTGGGTTTTAGCCATGGGTCCATAGTAGAACCGTTGAACCAAGAAATAGACAACTTTGTTCAATCAATAATATCTCAAAATTGACATAATGGCTTTTGACGATTCCGAATCTATGTTAAAGATAACATTTTGATACACTAAATACACTAAAGAAAGCCTAATTATGGATTTTGGAAAGTCTTGAAAAGCTGGGTTTTAGCGATGGCTCCATAGTAGAACACTTGAAACAAGATAGAGACAACTTTGTGCAATCAATAATATCTCAAAATTGACATAATGGCTTTTGACGATACCGAATCTATGTTAAAGATCACATTTTGATATACTAAATACACTAAAGAAAGTCTAATTTGGGATTTTGGAAAGTCTTGAAAAGTTGGGTTTTAGCCATGGGTCCATAGTAGAACACTTGAAAGAAGAAAGAGACAACTTTGTTAATTCAACGATATTTCAAAATTGACAAAATGGCTTTTGACGAATCCGAATATATGTTAAAGATATCATTTTAATACATTAAATACACTAAAGAAAGTTTAAATTGGGATTTTATAAAGTTTTGAAATGTTGGGTTTTAGCCATAGGTCCATAGTAGAACATTTGAAAGAAGAAAGAGATAACTTTTTTCAATCAACGATATCTCAAAATTCACATAATGGCTTTTGATGATTCCGAATCTATGTTTAAGATAACATTTTGATACACTAAATACACTAAAGAAAGTTTAATTCTGGATTTTGGAAAGTCTTGAAATGTTGGGTTTAGCCATGGGTCCATAGTAGAACACTTGAAAGAAGAAAGAGACAACTTTGTGTAATCAACGATATCTCAAAATTGACATAATGGCTTTTGACGATTCCGAATCTATGTTTAAGATAACATTTTGATACACTAAAGAAAGTTTAATTTTGGATTTTTGAAAGTCTTGAAAAGTTGGGTTTTAGCCATGGGTCCATAGTAGAATACTTGAAAGAGGAAAGAGACAACTTTGTTCAATCAACGATATCTCAAAAATTGACATAATGGCATTTGACAATTCCGAATCTATGTTAAAGATAACATTTTGGTCCACTAAATGCACTAAAGGAAGTCTAATTTTGAATTTTTGAATGTTTTGAAATGTTGGGTTTTAGCCTTGGGTCCATAGTAGAACAGTTGAACCAAGAAATAGACAACTTTGTTCAATCAATAATATCTCAAAATTGACATAATGGCTTTTGACGATTCCGAATCTATGTTAAAGAAAACATTTTGATACAAAATACACTAAAGAAAGCCTAATTATGGATTTTGGAAAGTCTTGAAAAGCTGGGTTTTAGCCATGGCTCCATAGCAAGTTAGAGACAACCCAGAATACGCCGGAGACAAGACCATGCACAAGGTATGACTGGGCAAATCGGGCTTCTGGACGGCACCCTGGCCTGATACAACCCCTCGTCGAGCCCTGTCCTTTTATGTGCAAGGCCACCCCCGGTATATCGGATCATAGCAGTTTGCACAGGAAGCGTTCTGATGCAGAGGGTCCTCTGAAGAGGCAACTGCAGAGCATACTTGCCAATGTGCAGTGCTCAAGATATAAACATGGCTACGCAAGAATAGAAGTGAGAAACCAGAAACAGAAAGAGAGCTTAGGGATTCATGGAGAGAAGAGCGGAATATTATTTCAGAGGGAATGCTTCGATATCTTACAATGGATACAAGGCTTCCTTTTATAGACAAGGAGAGCCAGAAACAGACACGCGACAAGAGCATCTGATGCTCTGATAAAGATAAGGAAAATACATAACAAGCCAAAACTACTTTCGGCTAAAGCACACAAGAATAAGACAGGAGATAGAACAAGCCAGAACAACTTTCGGCTAAAAGTAAAAAGCACACAGATAGGGTCACATGCGGGAAGGCATGCGTCTGACAAAGTGGAGTGATGTCATGGCTGACGTAGCTTGGGAGGCTTGGGCCTTGGGCTGTCAGGGTGTACCGAGGTTGCATTCTGGGTCGGGCTCGTCTGAGTCATATGGGTCAGAAAGCATACCGAGCCGTTTCCACCAGGGGTCTTCATTGTAATCTGGGGCTGGTTCTACTTGTTGGGCCGAGCCGCTGCTTTGGGCTTCATCAGGGACTGCAATGGATGCGATGTATTCTGAGTTGGCCTTTTCAATTTTTCTTGTGTAGCGGGGAGGAAACTGTTCCCATGGGGCGTCTTCTTCAATGCTGGGCTAGATTTGTGGGGGAATGGTATTGTTGAGGATGGAGAGCTGGCGTTGGAGTTCTCTGAATTCTCTGGGGTGAGTCTGCCATTCAGAATGAAGGTTGAAAGGGAAGAAGGCATAGTCTTGGAAGGTGGAGGTATATCTGGATGATTGTGCAGTGGGAACATCAGTAGCGAACCATTTAGTGCGGGTAAAGAGGAGAATGATGTACTATTTTTGGGGAGAGGTTTGAAGGCTTTGGTTTCTTAGGGAAAGGCTGGAGAAGTATTGTCGCCAATATGAAAGGGGATGAAACCATTCAAGGAACCGGGTAGTGTAGGTGTTGAGCCTGCGGGTAGGTTGGAGCCAATGTTGCCAGGTGTTAATGTGGAATTGTATGGCAATGGTGTATTGATCCAAGAGGTACCAGAGAAACCATAGAAGGTATTCTGGGAATTCACTGTGAGGCAGGAGGTTAAAGAGGGTAAAAAAGGGGTATTCGGGATGTACTCCAAGTCCACCGAGGTGATAAGAGCCGTAGGAACGGATGATTTCTAGTTGGTAGTGTAGCATCAGCTTGTGGATTCTTCTGGGTTGTTAAACACTCGGGGCCATTCAGGGGGAAAAGATGGTGGAGGTTGGAACATGGCAATGATAGGTATCTGGAGGGGAAATGTGGGGTTTGGTTTCATAGGTCGGCTTAAGAAGTCGGCTAGAATGTTTTTTTTGCCAGGGATGTGCTTGACAATAAATGAGTATCGAGAGAACCATTCTTGCCATCGGAGGAGAAGGGGAGGGGGAAGGTCTTTTTGCTTGAATTGTAGCATGCGGGGGAAAGCAGCCATATCTATCTGGATTTGAAAATGGTGGTTGACAAGGTGTATCTGAAATTTCTGGATGCCTTTTTTGACAGCAAAGATTTCTTTGAAAGTGGAGTGGTAGTGAAGTTCACTATCTTTGAAAGCACCACTCTTGTATCCACAAATGGAAGTGTGGCCATTTTTTCTTCAAGGAGAATGGCGGACCAATAGTGCTCACTGGCATCAGTTTGGAGGATGCGGGTTCCATCAGAAGGGATGTGTAACGGGGGTAAGGTAGGGACAATGGTTTTGAGCTTTCGGATGGCTTGGGTATGGGTAGAGTTCCAGGGAGGAGGGTCTTTCTTTAAGAGATGTTGGAGAGGGCGGATGGTTTGGGTTAGGTTGGGGACAAAGTCAGCTATATAGTTGACTATGCCAAGGAATTGTTGGACCTGAGTTTTGGTGAGGTTGGAATCAGGGAAGTTGAGTAATTCTTGGGCAATGTGAGGTTGGAGGGAGATTTGTCCATCAGAAATGGTAAGGCCGAGGAAATCAATGGTTGGGACAGCAAGGGTCATTTTCTTGGTGGAGAGCATAATACCATATTGGGTAAGGATGGAATGAAATTGGTGCAGGAGGGTCAAATGGTCAGTTAGAGTGGAGGAGAAAAGGAGAATATCATCAATGTAAATGAGGGCATTGGAGAGAATGGGTTGGAAAATGCAGGTCATGGCTTTTTGGAAAAGGGAAGGGGCTGTTTTGAGTCCGAAGGGCATAACAGTCCATTGGTAATGGAAGTTAGGGATGCAGAAGGCAGTTTTGAATTGTTCATCAGGATGGATGCCGAGTTGCCAAAAGCCAGCTTTAAGATCAAACTTAGAGAAGATTTTGGCATTGGTTAATCGGGCAAAGAGATCAGGTTTGGTAGGAAGGGGGAACTTGTTATCGGCTAGGAAATGGTTTAGGGGTTGGTAGTTGATAACGAGGCGGAGTTTTCCTCTGGTTTGCTCAGCTCGTTTATTGACATAGAAGGCTTGGCACGCCCACTGAGAAGTGGTGTCTTCTATGAGGTGTTCTTGTTTGAGTTGGTTGAGTTCTTGGACAGCTAAGTGGTAGTGTTCAGGGTTCATGCCGGAGTGGGTGGCTTTGGTAGGGTTAATGTCTTCATTTTTCTTGAAAGGAAGAGAGATGAAGAAATTAGGGTTTTGCCAAAGGGGTTTGGAGCATTTGGTAAGGAACTCAGAATGGGTGTCAGCACAACAATCTTTGAGAATGAGGGTTTGGATGGTGGATAGTTCAGTAAGGCTAAAAAAGTTGTGAGGGGATACAAAAGGAAGGAAAGATCCTTTGTATAGAAGACCTTTATCAAGGGGCTTGATTCGGGTTTTCCATAATTGGCTAATGATATCCCATCCAAGGATGAGATCTTTTCCAGGGAGAGTGGAGCCAAGAAATTTATGTTTGATGCGAAGTCCGGGGAAGAACTGGAGGTAAACAGGTTTGCTTTTTTGTTCAATGGCAAAGGTTTCTCCATTGGCAGCTTGGAAATATTGGGTATGAGGTTTCCAAAAGGAAGAGGGTAAGACTGCGGGGTTAAGGATTGAGGTGGCAGCGCCAGTATCAAAGAGAGCGATAACAGCGCGAGGTTGGGAGTATTTTTCTGGGTAAACATGGAGTTTAAGGAAAGGGGCGGGTAGCACAGTTTGGATGGAGGTGACTTCATACTGGAGAGAATCAGTGTCAGAGGAAGAATCATCGTCAGAGGCATAGGAGATGCCAAAAATGACTTGAGGATTGTCTTCATCAGTTTCTGAAAAAAGGGATTCCAGATCATTGTCTTTGAGGGAAAGATTGGTGACCATTTGGACATGGGAGAGAACTTTCTTTGCTTTGTTGCGGGGACAGTTTTTGGCAAAATGTCCGGGTTTTCTGCAGATAAAACATCTGTTTCCTTTGTTTTGGCCTTTCTGGAATTTTCGTTTGAAGAAGCGTTTTTTAACAGGGAATTTAGGCCTGTGTTGAGATTTGATCTTCTGCTTGGAAGTATGGGAGCGGATTTTCCGAAAATGGCGAGGGCAGTGACCATAGCAGTCACAAGATTTTTCTTTGCATTTGATCTGCAAGTCTGTTCTGTTGCAGGCTGTGGCAAGCTTTTCCATTGTAAACATTAGATAGAAATTATTATGAATCCTAAATTACATAGAAAATAAATAAATAACTAGATCTGGTCAATCAATCAATCATTCCTTTTATATTCCCAGATCTTTTCAATCAATCAATCAGGTAATCAATCAATCATCCATTCCTTTTTATGCTCTCAAATCTTGTCAATCAATTAACTAATCAATCAATCAATCATGCACCCAAATCTTGCAATCAACCAATCAATCAATAACCATTCCTTTTTGTGCGCAAATCTTGTCAATCATCCAATTCCGACATGGTTGACGAGGTTGACTTGTCCGATTGCATCATTGTTAGTCGGCTCTCCATGATTCTCAAATCTTGTCCGATTGCATCATGGAGAGCCGACTAACAATGATGCAATCGGACAAGTCAACCTCGTCAACCATGTCGGAATTGGATGATTGACAAGATTTGCGCACAAAAAGGAATGGTTATTGATTGATTGGTTGATTGCAAGATTTGGGCGCATGATTGATTGATTGATTAGTTAATTGATTGACAAGATTTGAGAGCATAAAAAGGAATGGATGATTGATTGATTACCTGATTGATTGATTGAAAAGATCTGGGAATATAAAAGGAATGATTGATTGATTGACCAGATCTAGTTATTTATTTATTTTCTATGTAATTTAGGATTTTTATTAATTTCCATGTAGAATTAGGATTTAATTATTTGCCTATTTAAAGGCTTTTCCATTGTAAACATTAGATAGAAATTATTATGAATTTTTGAATTTGAGAGATTTATCTCTTTTATCTTGTTCTTCAATGAACAAAACTTCGAACTTATCAATGGAGTGATTCCTTTGTGGCGTTCAAAACCCGAACTTATCAAAGATCTGGGCAGTCTTTGTGGCGTTCAACAATTCTTGGTTCTTGCTTCCGTATAATCAACGGGTCTAGATTTTAATATAGTCTAGGTTCTTGGTTCGTGAATCAACGGGTCAGGAATTCTTTGCCTTCTACCTGATTTTGGCTTTTCTGGGGTTCGTTTCAATCTTTTGTGGATTTCTTTGGTTTTGTCCCATCGCGGGTTCACATCAAGCCTTGTGCTCATAGCTTTGATGTCTTCATGAGCTTGCTGCTAAGAGCAAAACTGTTCCACAGTTTTCAATACTCGCTGATGGAGTTCACCAAGAGAGATGGTAGAGAGTGAAAGATCCTTATGTTCAATTTGTCGAGAGACTTCCTGACCAAGAGGAGCTGGGATGGAATTGAGGAATTGCTGTTTGAGATTTGGATCATTCATGCCTCCAAGGGCATAGAATCGTCAGGCAATTTCTTGAAAATGCTTGTTGAGATCTCTTGGGTGGAAGGAACAACATTTCAGTTGGAAGTACTCTCTGCGAGCCATGTCAGTAACATGAGCTGGTTGACCGAGAAACTCGGTATGGATGTGGATAATGCATCGTTCAATAGAGTACTCAGTAAGGATGAGTTGTTTGAGAAAATCATCAAGTTTGTCCCACCAGTCTCTGAGGATGCCAACAGTACGGGAAATGAATTGGGAAAAAACAGAGGGGACTGAAGCATCAGGCTTCTGCATTTCAGCAACACACCAGGCTTGAAATTCCTGGATGCGAGAGTACCATCGGGAAGGGGGAATATCATCAAGGGTAAAACAAGGGTGAGAAGGTAATATAGAGGGAATGAGGTCAAGGGAGGTAGAATGGGCAGTTTCAGCAGTATGGTGAGGAGGAGGGGAATCAAGAGGGGTACTGGGATGAAGGGATGGTGGTTCATAATCATCAAGGTTAGGGTTGGTTTGATAACCAAAAGTATTCGGGCTAAGGGTTGGAGCAGCAGTAGATCCTTCAGTAGCAAAGACAAGGGGTGTCTCATCTTCTGAGGTATCTGTTGGTTCAGAATCAGTAGGAAAAGGAGAGAGGGGGCGAGTCATCATCTAAGGGGTTTTGTGGGATGAGGTAGGTTGTGAGGAAGTAGGAGGTGGTTTTTGGGTTGGTCGTTTTGGTTTAGGTGGGGTGAATTTGGTAGAGTCTCCATAGAGACCTTTTATTGCCTGAACGTCTGCTTCATAATGGGATTTGTCGCGCCAGTAGTTAAGATAGCCTTTAGAAGGGCCAGAAGTGGAAGCTCCTTGATATCTCTGAGATTGTTTGGCCATTTCCACAACAAGAGGGTAATTCTGTCGAAGTCGTTTGAGCTCTTGTTCTTGCTGGTAAAAGTTTTGGCGATCAAGTTTCATCTGGGTGATTTCCAGTTGGAGATCATTCATCCTTTTTTCCATTTGCTGTAAAGGGTTGAGAACAACAGGAAGGACTTTATCAAGCTTGGTTTCCAAACGGGACTGGGATTGAGCAATTTTGGTCAACATGGTGTTTTGGGAAACAGCATTCTGGGATTGCCAGTTTAAGACTTGTTCTGCTGGAGAAGCTTTGGTTGGGGTTCCGTCAGAGCGGACAACGTTGGGGTTTCGGACTTTCCAGGCATAAGAGATATGTTGGGAAGTATCTTCACGAGGTTCAAGAGGGGGAAAGTTTTGGTGGTAAGTGGAAGAGGAAGGGTAATCAGGTTGGGCCATAGCAAGGGTGGGGCAGGTGAGTGGTAAAATGGGTATGGAAGATGGTTTAGGTTTCCATAGTTGGGAAGGTAGTTTGGATGATTTTACAGGGATTTTGGGTTTTGGTTTGGGTGGTGGCGGTGGAGGGAGTTCGTCATCAGAATCTGTATCCCATCCGGTGGGGATGATAGGGACTGAGGACTTTGGAGGGGGAGTAAATTTGACATAATAGTCAAACTTGCCAGAGGGTTCTCCCAAAAGTCCAATGGAAGGATCTCCTTTGTCATATCGATCCTTAAAAGATGATCGATGTGGTTTGCAAGTCTGCTGAGAAGATGTGGGTTGAGCTATGGGCATGGTGTTGTCTCTGTAAATGCTCTGGAGAGTAGATCTGGTAAGATCTGCTGTTTCAGAAGCATGTAGCTCAGCCAAGCAGGAATCACATCCACACTCTTCAGGGTCAATTTCAAGACCGTCGGGGAGAATGATATGGTGCCTCTCTTTTACCCATCGAGGAATAGAAGATCCGTCAGCATGGAATTGCAAGATTTCTTTGGGTCCAGTTTGATCAGCCTGATAGTCGTCAACTGGTTGGATAGCAAACTGGGTAGAGAAACAAGATGGAGATGCAGCCTCTTTGGTCCTTTGGAATGTTATTTCAACAGTGCCATCAGGTCTGGTACTGTAAGTTGGATCCGAGGATTGGATTGGTTCTGCATTTCGACCTCCTTGGTGGTATTTTTCATAGTCGGTAATCCATGCATCTAGAAGGATTTTGACAAGTTCGTCGCGGGACAACTGTCTGGGGACATGGATGCAGCTGGGGACCTGGTTAGAATCAACCTGGAGAAGGAGTGCATCTGACTGGTTGTGAGGGAGAGCAAGGTCCAAAGCATGGTTCTGGACTCTGTAAGCCATCTGGTAATGAAGGGTTGCTAGGTTTTGCTCCAGCGATCTGGATCTGGACTTTAAAAGTGTGAAGCAACTGAGGGTCACAAATAGGCATGTTAAACTTGGGGAAAAGGGTAACAAAGATGGTTCCTGAGTTGAGAGTAGTCTCAACTGTACCGATGCAGGCATGTTGGTATATGGCAAATCGAGAATCAAGAAGGGCAATTCTCGAAGTAGTTGGTAAGCCTTTGCGGCCATGGAAGGTGAGCGAGGCGATACAGCCAAAGTGAATATGGGTGTAACCTTCACGTAACCACACTGGGGGCATGTGAGCAGGGAGTTCGAGGTTTACAAAGTGTTCCTGTTGTTGGGAAGGAATAAGGCAGTGGTCAAACTTGGTAGCTTGGATATATTCTTTGACTTGGGATTTGGGAGTTGAAGGGGAAATGAGGGTTTTCATCTTTCGAACAAGGGACGTAGAAGGGGTTCTGGTAAAGGCAGAATATGGATTTACAAGAGGGATTTCTGTAGGTGGAATCCGAGAATCATCTGGGAGGTAGTTGAGTTCATAGAGAGAGTCGATCTGGGAAGAAGTAGAAGTACAGGAGGAAGAGGCGATAGAATCAGATCTGGTTAGAGGCGGTGGTAAGAGATTCATTGTAGAAAAGTGTTTCTGGGTTCAAACTCTTCTTCTTGCGAGCAGATGTTCAATCTTGAGAATTGAGGAATAACGGAGATAAGGATTGTACGCAGCGTTGTATCTAGATCCACTGAGTATGGTTAACACACTTTGTGCGAGTAGCACGCAAGTTCTAGTTTCCAGCCAAATATACTTTCCAAATTTCCGGGTAGGCTCTGATGACGAACTCCCTCCACCGCCACCACCCAAACCAAAACCCAAAATCCTTGTAAAATCATCCAAACTACCTTCCCAACAATGGAAACCTAAACCATCTTCCATACCCATTTTTGACGATTCCGAATCTATGTTTAAGATAACATTTTGATACACCAAATACACTAAAGAAAGTTTAATTCTGGATTTTGGAAAGTCTTGAAACGTTGGGTCTAGCCATGGGTCCATAGTAGAACACTTCAAAGAAGAAAGTAACAATTTTTGTTCAACCAACGATATCTCAAAATTGACATAATGGCTTTTGACAATTCCGAATCTATGTTAAAGATAACATTTGGATCCACTAAATACAGTAAAGAAAGTCTAATTATGGATTTTTGAAAGTCTTGAAAAGTTGGGTTTTAGCCATGGGTCCATAGTAGAATACTTGAAAGAGGAAAGAGACAACTTTGTTCAATCAATGATATCTCAAAATTGACATAATGGCTTTTGACGATTCCGAATCTATGTTAAAGATAACATTTTGATCCACTAAATACACTAAAGAAAGTCTAATTTTGAATTTTTGAATGTTTTGAAATGTTGGGTTTTAGCCATGGGTCCATTGTAGAACAGTTGAACCAAGAAATAGACAACTTTGTTCAATCAATAATATCTCAAAATTGACATAATGGCTTTTGACGATTCCGAATCTATGTTAAAGATAACATTTTGATACACTAAATAAACTAAAGAAAGCCTAATTATGGATTTTGGAAAGTCTTGAAAAGCTGGGTTTTAGCCATGGCTCCATAGTAGAAGACTTGAAACAAGATAGAGACAACTTTGTTCAATCAATAATATGTCAAAATTGACATAATGGCTTTTGACGATACCGAATCTATGTTAAAGATCACATTATGATACACTAAATACACTAAAGAAAGTCTAATTTGGGATTTTGGAAAGTCTTGAAAAGTTGGGTTTTAGCCATGGGTTCATAGTAGAACACTTGAAAGAAGAAAGAGACAACTTTGTTAATTCAACGATATTTCAAAATTGACAAAATGACTTTTGACGATTCTGAATATATGTTAAAGATATCATTTTAATACATTAAATACAATAAAGAAAGTTTAAAGTGGGATTTTATAAAGTTTTGAAATGTTGGGTTTTGGCCATTGGTCCATAGTAGAACATTTGAAAGAAGAAAGAGATAACGTTGTTCAATCAACGATATCTCAAAATTGACATAATGGCCTTTGATGATTTCGAATCTATGTTAAAGATAACATTTTGATACACTAAATACACTAAAGAAAGTCTAATTTGGGATTTTATAAAGTTTTGAAATGTTGGGTTTTAGCCATTGGTCCATAGTAGAACATTTGAAAGAAGAAAGAGACAACTTTTTTCAATCAACGATATCTCAAAGTTGACATAATGGCTTTTGACGATTCCAAATCTATGTTTAAGATAACATTTTGATACACTAAATACACTAAAGAAAGTCTAATTATGGATTTTTGAAAGTCTTGAAATCTTGGGTTTTAGCCATTGGTCCATAGTAGAACATTTGAAAGAAGAAAGAGATAACTTTGTTCAATCAACGATATCTCAAAATTGACATAATGGCTTTTGACCATTCCGAATCTATGTTTAAGATAACAATTTGATACACTAAATACACTAAAGAAAGTTTAATTATGGATTTTGGAAAGTCTTGAAATGTTGGGTTTAGCCATGGGTCCATAGTAGAACACTTGACAGAAGAAAGAGACAACTTTGTTCATTCAATGATATTTCAAAATTTACATAATGGCTTTTGACGATTCTGAATCTATGTCAAAGATAACATTTTGATACACTAAATACACTAAAGAAAGTCTAATTTGGGATTTTATAAAGTTTTGAAATGTTGGGTTTTAGCCATTGGTCCATAGTAGAACATTTGAAAGAAGAAATAGACAACTTTTTTCAATCAACGATATCTCAAAATTGACATAATGGCTTTTGACGATTCCGAATCTATGTTTAAGATAACATTTTGATACACTAAATACACTAAAGAAAGTTTAATTCTGGATTTTCGAAAGTCTTGAAATGTTGGGTTTAGCCATGGGTCCATAGTAGAACACTTGAAAGAAGAAAGAGACAACTTTGTGTAATCAACGATATCTCAAAATTGACATAATGGCTTTTGACGATTCCGAATCTATGTTTAAGATAACATTTTGATACACTAAATACAATAAAGAAAGTCTAATTACGGATTTTTGAAAGTTTTGAAATCTTGGGTTTTAGCCATTGGTCCACAGTAGAACCTTTGAAAGAAGAAAGAGATAACTTTGTTCAATCAACGATATCTCAAAATTGACATAATGGCTTTTGACGATTCCGAATCTATGTTTAAGATAACATTTCGATACACTAAATAGACTAAAGAAAGTTTAATTATGGATTTTGGAAAGTCTTGAAATGTTGGGTTTAGCCATGGGTTCATAGTAGAACACTTGAAAGAAGAAAGAGACAACTTTGTTCATTCAAGGATATTTCAAAATTTACATAATGGCTTTTGACGATGTCGAATCTATGTTAAAGATAACATTTTGATACACTAAATACACTAAAGAAAGTCTAATTTGGGATTTTATAAAGTTTTGAAATGTGGGTTTTAGCCATGGGTTAGTAGAACATTTGAAAGAAGAAAGAGACAACTTTGTTGAATCAACGATATCTCAAAATTGACATAATGGCTTTTGACGATTCCAAATCTATGTTTAAGATAACATTTTGATACACTAAATACAATAAAGAAAGTCTAATTACGGATTTTTGAAAGTTTTGAAATCTTGGGTTTTAGCCATTGGTTCAAAGTAGAACCTTTGAAAGAAGAAAGAGATAACTTTGTTCAATCAATGATATTTCAAAATTTACATAATGGCTTTTAACGATTCCGAATCTCTGTCAAAGATAACATTTTGATACACTAAATACACTAAAGAAAGTCTAATTTGGGATTTTATAAAGTTTTGAAAAGTTAGGTTTTAGCCATGGGTTAGTAGAACATTTGAAAGAAGAAAGAGACAACTTTGTTCAATCAACGATATCTCAAAATTGACATAATGGCTTTTGACGATTCCGAATCTATGTTTAAGATAACATTTTGATACACTAAATACACTAAAGAAAGTTTAATTATGGATTTTGGAAATTCTTGAAATGTTTGGTTTAGCCTTGGGTTCATAGTAGAACACTTGAAAGAAGAAAGAGACAACTTTGTTCATTCAATGATATTTCAAAATTTACATAATGGCTTTTAACGATTCCGAATCTCTGTCAAAGATAACATTTTGATACACTAAATACACTAAAGAAAGTCTAATTTGGGATTTTATAAAGTTTTGAAAAGTTGGGTTTTAGCCATTGGTCCATAGTAGAACATTTGAAAGAAGAAAGAGACAACTTTTTTCAATCAACGATATGTCAAAGTTGACAAAATGGCTTTTGACGATTCCAAGTCTATGTTTAAGATAACATTTTGATACACTAAATACACTAAAGAAAGTCTAATTATGGATTTTTGAAAGTCTTGAAATCTTGGGTTTTAGCCATTGGTCCATAGTAGAACATTTGAAAGAAGAAATAGACAACTTTGTTGAATCAACGATATCTCAAAATTAACATAATGGCTTTTGACGATTCCAAATCTATGTTTAAGATAACATTTTGATACACTAAATACACTAAAGAAAGTTTAATTCTGGATTTTTGAAAGTCTTGAAATGTCGGGTTTAGCCATGGGTCCATAGTAGATCACTTGAAAGAAGAAATAGATAACATTGTTCATTCAAGGATATTACAAAATTTACATAATGGCTTCTGACGATGTCGAATCTATGTTAAAGATAACATTTTGATACACTAAATACACTAAAGAAAGTCTAATTTGGGATTTTATAAAGTTTTGAAATTTTGGGTTTTAGCCATTGGTCCATAGTAGAACATTTGAAAGAAGAAATAGACAACTTTGTTCAATCAACGATATCTCAAAATTGACATAATGGCTTTTGACGATTCCGAATCTATGTTTAAGATAACATTTTGATACACTAAATACACTAAAGAAAGTTTAATTCTGGATTTTGGAAAGTCTTGAAATGTTGGGTTTAGCCATGGGTCCATAGTAGAACACTTGAAAGAAGAAAGAGACAACTTTGTGTAATCAATGATATCTCAAAATTGACATAATGACTTTTGACGATTCCGAATCTATGTTTAAGATAACATTTTGATACACTAAATACAATAAAGAAAGTCTAATTATGGATTTTTGAAAGTTTTGAAATCTTGGGTTTTAGCCATTGGTCCACAGTAGAACCTTTGAAAGAAGAAAGAGATAACTTTGTTCAATCAACGATATCTCAAAATTGACATAATGGCTTTTGACGATTCCGAATCTATGTTTAAGATAACATTTTGATACACTAAATACACTAAAGAAAGTTTAATTATGGATATTGGAAAGTCTTGAAATGTTTGGTTTAGCCTTGGGTTCATAGTAGAACACTTGAAAGAAGAAAGAGACAACTTTGTTCATTCAATGATATTTCAAAATTTACATAATGGCTTTTGACGATTCCGAATCTATGTTAAAGATAACATTTTGATACACTAAATACACTAAAGAAAGCCAAATTATGGATTTTGAAAAGTCTTGAAAAGTTGGGTTTTAGCCATGGGTCCAAAGTAGAACACTTGAAAGAGGAAAGAGACAACTTTGTTCTATCAACGATATCCCAAAATTGACATAATGGCTTTTGACGATTCCGAATCCATGTTAAAGATAACATTTTGATATAATAAATACCCTAAAGAAAATCTAATTTTGGATTCTGGAAAGTTTGGAAAAGTTGGGCTTTAGCCATGGGTCCATAGTAGAACACTTGAATGAAGAAAGAGACAACTTTGTTCATTCAATGATATTTCAAAATTTACATAATGGCTTTTGACGATTCCAAATCTATGTTAAAGATAACATTTTGATACACTAAATACACTAAAAAAAGTCTAATTTGGGATTTTATAAAGTTTTGAAATGTGGGTTTTAGCCGAGGGTCCATAGTAGAACATTTGAAGGAAGAAAGAGACAACTTTGTTCAATCAACGATATCTCAAAATTGACATAATGGCTTTTGACGATTTCGAATCTATGTTTAAGATAACAATTTGATACACTAAATACACTAAAGAAAGTTTAATTCTGGATTTTGGAAAGCCTTGAAATGTTTGGTTTAGCCTTGGGTGCATAGTAGAACACTTGAAAGAAGAAAGAGACAACTTTGTTCATTCAATGATATTTCAAAATTTACATAATGGCTTTTGACGATTGCAAATCTATGTTAAAGATAACATTTTGATACACTAAATACACTAAAGAAAGTCTAATTTGGGATTTTATAAAGTTTTGAAATGTGGGTTTTAGCCGAGGGTCCATAGTAGAACATTTGAAGGAAGAAAGAGACAACTTTGTTCAATCAACGATATCTCAAAATTGACATAATGGCTTTTGACGATTCCGAATCTATGTTTAAGATAACATTTTGATACACTAAATACACTAAAGAAAGTTTAATTCTGGATTTTCGAAAGTCTTGAAATGTCGGGTTTAGCCATGGGTCCATAGTAGATCACTTGAAAGAAGAAATAGATAACTTTGTGTAATCAACGATATCTCAAAGTTACCATAATGGATTTTGACAATTCCGAATTTATATTAAAGATAACATTTTGAACCACTAAATACACTAAAGGAAGTCTAATTTTGAATTTTTGAATGTTTTGAAATGTTGGGTTTTAGCCATGGGTCCATAGTAGAATCGTTGAACCAAGAAATAGACAACTTTGTTCAATCAATAATATCTCAAAATTGACATAATGGCTTTTGACGATTCCGAATCTATGTTAAAGATAACATTTTGATACACTAAATACACTAAAGAAAGCCTAATTATGGATTTTGGAAAGTATAGAAATGT
This sequence comes from Diospyros lotus, assembly GCF_014633365.1. Lineage (NCBI taxonomy): Eukaryota > Viridiplantae > Streptophyta > Magnoliopsida > Ericales > Ebenaceae > Diospyros > Diospyros lotus. The sequence continues at coordinate 21,481,270 of NC_068346.1, read as the reverse complement.
TGGGTTTAGCCATGGATCCATAGTAGAACACTTGAAAGAAGAAGGAGACAACTTTGTGTAATCAACGATATCTCAAAATTGACATAATGGCTTTTGACGATTCCAAATCTATGTTAAAGATAACATTTTGATCCACTAAATACAGTAAAGAAAGTCTAATTATGGATTTTTAAAAGTCTTCAAAAGTTGGGTTTTAGCCATGGGTCCATAGTAGAATACTTGAAAGGGGAAAGAGACAACTTTGTTCAATCAACGATATCTCAAAATTGACATAATGGCTTTGGACGATTCCGAATCTATGTTTAAGATAACATTTTGATCCACTAAATACACTAAAGAAAGCCTAATTTTGAATGTTTGAATGTTTCGAAATGTTGGGTTTTAGCCATGGGTCCATTGTAGAACAGTTGAACCAAGAAATAGACAACTTTGTTCAATCAACAATATCTCAAAATTGACATAATGGCTTTTGAAGATACCGAATCTATGTTAAAGATCACATTTTGATACACTAAATACACTAAAAAAGGTCTAATTTGGGATTTTGGAACGTCTTGAAAAGTTGGGTTTAGCCATGGGTCCATAGTAGAACACTTGAAAGAAGAAAGAGACAACTTTGTGTAAGCAACGATATCTCAAAATTGACATAATGGTTTTGACGATTCCGAATCTATGTTAAAGATAACATTTTGATCCACAAAATACACTAAAAGAAAGTATAATTTGGGATTTTGGATAGTTTTGAAATGTTTGGTTTTAGCCTTGGGTCTATCGTAGAACATTCGAACCAAGAAAAAGACAACTTTGTTCAATCAACGATATCTCAAAATTGAATAATTTGCTTTCTACGATTCCAAATCTATGTTGAATATGAAATTTTAATACATTAAATCCACTAAAGAAAGTTTAATTAGGGATTTTATAAAGTTTTAAAATCTTGGGTTTTAGCCATTGGTCCATAGTAGAACATTTGAAAGAAGAAAGAGACAACTTTGTTCAATCAGCGATATCTCAAAATTGACATAATGGATTTTGACGATTCCGAATCTATGTTTAAGATAACATTTTGATACACTCAATACACTAAAGAAAGTTTAATTCTGGATTTTGGAAAGTCTTGAAATGTTGGGTTTAGCCATGGGTCCATAGTAGAACACTTGAAAGAAGAAAGAGACAACTTTGTGTAATCAACGATATCTCAAAATTGACATAATGGCTTTTGACGATTCGCAATCTATGTTTAAGATAACATTTTGATACACTAAATACACTAAAGAAAGTCTAATTATGGATTTTCGAAAGTCTTGAAATCTTGGCCTTTAGCCATTGGTCCACAGTAGATTGACATAATGGCTTTTGACGATTCCGAATCTATGTTTAAGATAACATTTTGATACACTAAATACACTAAAGAAAGTTTAATTATGGATTTTGGAAAGTCTTGAAATGTTGGGTTTAGCCATGGGTCCAGAGTAGAACACTTGAAAGAAGAAAGAGACAACTTTGTTCATTCAAGGATATTTCAAAAATTACATAATGGCTTTTGACGATTCCGAATCTATGTTTAAGATAACATTTTGATACACTAAATACACTGTAGAAAGTCTAATTTGGGATTTTATAAAGTTTTGAAATGTTGGGTTTTAGCCATTGGTCCAGAGTAGAACATTTGAAAGAAGAAAGAGACAACTTTGTTCAATCAACGATATCTCAAAATTGACATAATGGCTTTTGACGATTCCGAATCTATGTTTAAGATAACATTTTGATACACAAAATACGCTAAAGAAAGTCTAATTATGGATTTTGTAAAGTCTTGAAGTGTTGGGTTTTAGCCATGGGTGCATAGTAGAACACTTGAAAGAGGAAAGAGACAACTTTGTTCACTCAATGATATTTCAAAATTTACATAATGGCTTTTGAGAATTCCGAATCTATCTTAAAGATAACATTTTGATACACTAAATACACTAATGAAAGTCTAATTTGGGATTTTATAAAGTTTTGAAATGTTGGGTTTTAGCCATGGATCCATAGTAGAACATTTGAAAGAAAAAAGAGACAAGTTTGTTCAATCAACGATATCTCAAAACTGACATAATGGCTTTTGACGATTCCGAATCTATGTCTAAGATAACATTTTGATACACTAAATACACGAAAGAAAGTTTAATTATGGATTTTGGAAAGTCTTGAAATGTTGGGTTTTAGCCATGGGTCCATAGTAGAACATTTGAAAAAAGAAAGAGACAACTTTGTTCAATCAACTATAACTCAAAATTGACATAATGGCTTTTCACGATTCTGAATCTATGTTTAAGATAACATTTTGATACACTAAATACACTAAAGAAAGTGTAATTCTGGATTTTTGAATGTTTTGAAATGTTGGGTTTTAGCCATGGGTCCATAGTAGAACAGTTGAGCCAAGAAATAGACAACTTTGTTCATTCAATGATATTTCAAAAGTTACATAATGGCTTTTGACGATTCCAAATCTATGTTAAAGATAACATTTTGATACACTTAATACACTAAAGAAAGTCTAATTTGGGATTTTATAAAGTTTTGAAATGTTGGGTTTTAGCCATAGGTCCATAGTAGAACATTTGAAAGAAGAAAGAGATAACTTTTTTCAATCAACGATATCTCAAAATTGACTTAGTGGCTTTTGACGTTTCCGAATCCATGTTAAAGGTAACATTTTGATACACTAAATACACTAAAGAATGCTAAATTATGGAATTTGAAAAGTCTTGAAAAGTTGGGTTTTAGCCATGGGTGCATAATAGAACATTGAAAGAGAAAAGAGACAACTTTGTTCTATCAACGATTTCCCAAAATTGACATAATGGCTTTTGATGATTCCGAATCCATGTTAAAGATAATATTTTGATACAATAAATACCCTAAAGAAAGTCTAATTTTGGATTCTGGAAAGTTTGGAAAAGTTGGGCTTTAGCCATGGATCCATAATAGAACACTTGAAAGAAGAAAGAGACAACTTTGTTCATTCAATGATATTTCAAAATTTACATAATGGCTTTTGACGATTCCGAATCTATGTTAAAGATAACATTTTGATGCACTAAATACACTAAAGAAAGTCTAATTTGGGATTTTATAAAGTTTTGAAATGTGGGTTTTTGCCGTGGGTCCATAGTAGAACATTTGAAAGAAGAAAGAGACAACTTTGTTCAATCAACGATATCTCAAAATTGACTTAGTGGCTTTTGACGTTTCCGAATCCATGTTAAAGGTAACATTTTGATACACTAAATACACTAAAGAATGCCAAATTATGGATTTTGAAAAGTCTTGAAAAGTTGGGTTTTAGCCATGGGTGCATAGTAGAACATTGAAAGAGGAAAGAGACAACTTTGTTCTATCAACGATTTCCCAAAATTGACATAATGGCTTTTGATGATTCCGAATCCATGTTAAAGATAATATTTTGATACAATAAATACCCTAAAGAAAGTCTAATTTTGGATTCTGTAAAGTTTGGAAAAGTTGGGCTTTAGCCATGGATCCATAATAGAACACTTGAAAGAAGAAAGAGACAACTTTGTTCATTCAATGATATTTCAAAATTTACATAATGGCTTTTGACGATTCCGAATCTATGTTAAAGATAACATTTTGATACACTAAATACACTAAAGAAAGTCTAACTTGGGATTTTATAAAGTTTTGAAATGTGGGTTTTTGCCGTGGGTCCATAGTAGAACATTTGAAAGAAGAAAGAGACAAGTTTGTTCAATCAACGATATCTCAAAATTGACATAATGGCTTTTGACGATTCTGAATCCTTGTTTAAGATAACATTTTGATACACTAAATAGACTAAAGAAAGTTTAATTATGGATGTTGGAAAGTCTTGAAATGTTTGGTTTAGCCATGGGTTCATAGTAGAACACTTGAAAGAAGAAAGAGACAACTTTGTTCATTCAATGATATTCCAAATCTATGTTTAAGATAACATTTTGATAAACTAAATACACTAAAGAAAGTTTAATTCTGGATTTTGGAAAGTCTTGAAATGTTGGGTTTAGTCATGGGTCCATAGTAGAACACTTGAAAGAAGAAAGAGACAACTTTGTTCATTCAATGATATTTCAAAACATAATGGCTTTTGACGATTCCGAATCTATGTCAAAGATAACATTTTGATTCATTAAATACACTAAAGAAAGTCTAATTTGGGATTTTATAAAGTTTTGAAATGTTGGGTTTTAGCCAATGGTCCATAGTAGAACATTTGAAAGAAGAAAGAGACAACTTTGTTCAATCAACGATATCACAAAATTCACATAATGGCTTTTGACGATTCCGAATCTATGTTTAAGATAACATTTTGATACACTAAAAACACTAACGAAAGTTTAATTTTGGATTTTGGAAAGTCTTGAAATGTTGGGTTTTAGCGATGGGTCCATAGTAGAACACTTGAAAGAAGAAAGAGACAACTTTGTTAATTCAACGATATTTTAAAATTGAAAAAATGGCTTTTGACGATTCCGAATATATGTTAAAGATATCATTTTGATACATTAAATACACTAAAGAAAGTTTAAATTGGGATTTCTCAAAGTTTTGAAATGTTGGGTTTTCGCCATAGGTCCATAGTAGAACATTTAAAAGAAGAAAGCGATAACTTTTTTCAATCAATGATATCTCAAAATTGACATAATAGCTTTTGACGATTCCGAATCTATGTTTAAGATAACATTTTGATACACTAAAGAAAGCCAAATTATGGATTTTGAAAAGTTGGGTTTTAGCCATGGGTCCATAGTAGAACACTTGAAAGAAGAAAGAGACAACTTTGTTCTGTCAACAATATCCCATAATTGACATAATGGCTTTTGACGATTCCGAATCCATGTTAAAGAAAACATTTTGATATAATAAATACCCTAAAGAAAGTTTAATTCTGGATTTTGGAAAGTCTTGAAATGTTGGGTTTAGCCATGGGTCCATAGTAGAACACTTGAGAGAAGAAAGAGACATCTTTGTGTAATCAACGATATCTCAAAATTGACATAATGGATTTTGACGATTCCGAATCTATGTTAAAGAAAACATTTTGATACACTAAATACACTAAAAAAAATCCTAATTATGGATTTTGAAAAGTCTTGAAAAGCTGGGTTTTAGCCATGGCTCCATAGTAGAACACTTGTAATAAGATAGAGACAACTTTGTTCAATCAATAAAATCTCAAAATTGACATAATAGCTTTTGACGATTCTGAATCTATGTTTAAGATAACATTTTGATACACTAAATAAAGCCAAATTATGGATTTTGAAAAGTCTTGAAAAGTTGGGTTTTAGCCATGGGTCCATAGTAGAACACTTGAAAGAAGAAAGAGACAACTTTGTTCTATCAACGATATCCAAAAATTGACATAATGGCTTTTGACGATACCGAATAAATGTTAAAGATAACATTTTGAGATAATAAATACCCTAAAGAAAGTTTAATTCTGGATTTTGGAAAGTCTTGAAATGTTGGGTTTAGCCATGGGTCCATAGTAGAACACTTGAAAGAAGAAAGAGACAGCTTTGTGTAATCAACGATATCTCAAAATTGACATAATGGCTTTTGACGATTCCGAATCTATGTTAAAGATAACATTTTGATACACTAAATACACTAAAGAAAGTCTAATTTGGGATTTTATAAAGTTTTGAAATGTTGGGTATTTAGCCATTGGTCCATAGTAGAACATTTGAAAGAAGAAAGAGACAACTTTGTTCAATCAACGATATATCAAAATTGACATAATGGCTTTTGACGACTCCGAATCTATGTTTAAAATAACATTTTGATACACTAAATACACTAAAGAAACTCTAGTTATGGATTTTTGAAAGTCTTAAAATCTTCGGTTTTAGCGATTGGTCCACAGTAGAACATTTGAAAGAAGAAAAGATAACTTTGTTCAATCAACGATATCTCAAAATTCACATAATGGCTTTTGACGATTCCGAATCTATGTTAAAGATAACATTTTGATACACTATATACACTAAAGAAAGCCTAATTATGGATTTTGGAATGTCTGGAAAGGCTGGGTTTTAGCGATGGCTTCATAGTAGAACACTTGAAAGAAGAAAGAGACAACTTTGTTAATTCAACGATATTTCAAAATTGACAAAATGGCTTTAGACGAATCCGAATATATGTTAAAGATATCATTTTAATACATTAAATACACTAAAGAAAGTTTAAATTGGGATTTTATAAAGTTTTGAAATGTTGGGTTTTAGCCATAGGTCCATAGTAGAGCATTTGAAAGAAGAAAGAGATAACTTTTTTCAATCAACGATATCTCAAAATTCACATAATGGCATTTGACGATTCCGAATCTATGTTTAAGATAACATTTTGATACACTAAATACACTAAAGAAAGTTTAATTCTGGATTTTGGAAAGTCTTGAAATGTTGGGTTTAGCCATGGGTTCATAGTAGAACACTTGAAAGAAGAAAGAGACAACTTTGTGTAATCAACGATATCTCAAAATTGACATAATGGCTTTTGACGATTCCGAATCTATGTTAAAGATAACATTTTGTTCCACTAAATACACTAAAGAAAGTCTTATTTTGAATTTTTGAATGTTTTGAAATGTTGGGTTTTATCCATGGGTCCATTGGAGAACAGATGAACCAAGAAATAGACAACTTTGTTCAATCAATAATATCTCAAAATTGACATAATGGCTTTTGAAGATACCGAATCTATGTTAAAGATCACATTTTGATACACTAAATACACTAAAAAAAGTCTAATTTGGGAGTTTGGGAAGTCTTGAAAAGTTGGGTTTTATCCATGGGTCCATAGTAGAACACTTGAAAGAAGAAAGAGACAACTTTGTTAATTCAACGATATTTCAAAATTGAAAAAATGGGTTTTGACGATTCCGAATATATGTTAAAGATATCATTTTGATACATTAAATACACTAAAGAAAGTTTAAATTGGGATTTCTCAAAGTTTTGAAATGTTGGGTTTTAGCCATAGGTCCATAGTAGAACATTTAAAAGAAGAAAGCGATAACTTTTTTCAATCAACGATATCTCAAAATTGACATAATAGCTTTTGACGATTCCGAATCTATGTTTAAGATAACATTTTGATACACTAAAGAAAGCCAAATTATGGATTTTGAAAAGTCTTGAAAAGTTGGGTTTTAGCCATGGGTCCATAGTAGAACACTTGAAAGAAGAAAGAGACAACTTTGTTCTATCAACGATATCCCAAAATTGACATAATGGCTTTTGACGATTCCGAATCCATGTTAAAGATAACATTTTGATATAATAAATACCCTAAAGAAAGTTTAATTCTGGATTTTGGAAAGTCTTGAAATGTTGGGTTTAGCCATGGGTCCATAGTAGAACACTTGAAAGAAGAAATAGACAGCTTTGTGTAATCAACGATATCTCAAAATTCACATAATGGATTTTGACGATTCCGAATGTATGTTAAAGATAACATTTCGATCCACTAAATACACTAAAGGAAGTCTAATTTTGAATTTTTGAATGTTTTGAAAAGTTGGGTTTTAGCCATGGGTCTATAGTAGAACACTTGAATGAGGAAAGAGACAACTTTATTCAATCAACGATATCCCAAAATTCACATAATGGCTTTTGACGATTCGGAATCCATGTTAAAGATAACATTTTGATACAATAAATACCCTAAAGAAATTCTAATTTTGGATTTTGGAAAGTCTTGAAATGTTGGGTGTTAGCCATGGGTCCATAGTAGAACACTTGAAAGAACAAAGTGACAACTTTGTTCAATCAATGATATTTCAAAATTTACATAATGGCTTTTGACGATTCCGAATCTATGTTAAAGATAACATTTTGATACACTAAATACACTAAAGAATGTCTAATTTTAGATTTTATAAAGTTTTGAAATGTTGGGTTTTAGCCATTGGTCCATAGTAGAACTTTTGAAAGAAGAAAGAGACAACTTTGTTCAATCAACGATATCTCAAAATTGACATAATGGCTTTTGACGATTCCGAATCTATGTTTAAGATAACATTTTGATACACTAAATACACTAAAGAAAGTTTAATTATGGATTTTGGAAAGTCTTGAAATGTTGCGTTTAGCCATGGGTCCATAGTAGAACTCTTGAAAGAAGAAGGAGACAACTTTGTGTAATCAACGATATCTCAAAATTGACATAATGGCTTTTGACGATTCCGAATCTATGTTAAAGATAACATTTTGATACACTAAATACACTAAAGAAAGTCTAATTTGGGATTTTATAAAGTTTTGAAATGTTGGGTATTTAGCCATTGGTCCATAGTAGAACATTTGAAAGAAGAAAGAGACAACTTTGTTCAATCAACGATATATCAAAATTGACATAATGGCTTTTGACGACTCCGAATCTATGTTTAAAATAACATTTTGATACACTAAATACACTAAAGAAACTCTAGTTATGGATTTTTGAAAGTCTTAAAATCTTCGGTTTTAGCGATTGGTCCACAGTAGAACATTTGAAAGAAGAAAAGATAACTTTGTTCAATCAACGATATCTCAAAATTCACATAATGGCTTTTGACGATTCCGAATCTATGTTAAAGATAACATTTTGATACACTAAATACACTAAAGAAAGTCTAATTTGGGATTTTATAAAGTTTTGAAATGTTGGGTTTTAGCCATTGGACCATAGTAGAACATTTGAAAGAAGAAAGAGACAACTTTGTTCAATCAACGATATCTCAAAATTGACATAATGGCTTTTGACGACTCCGAATCTATGTTTATGATAACATTTTGATACATTAAATACACTAACGAAAGTCTAGTTATGGATTTTTGAAAGTCTTAAAATCTTGGGTTTTAGCGATTGGTCCACAGTAGAACATTTGAAAGAAGAAAAGATAACTTTGTTCAATCAACGATATCTCAAAATTCACATAATGGCTTTTGACGATTCCCAATCTATGTTAAAGATAACATTTTGATACACTAAATACACTAAAGAAAGTCTAATTTGGGATTTTATAAAGTTTTGAAATGTTGGGTTTTAGCCATTGGTCCATAGTAGAACATTTGAAAGAAGAAAGAGACAACTTTGTTCAATCAACGATATCTCAAAATTGACATAATGGCTTTTGACGACTCCGAATCTATGTTTATGATAACATTTTGATACATTAAATACACTAACGAAAGTCTAGTTATGGATTTTTGAAAGTCTTAAAATTTTGGGTTTTAGCGATTGGTCCACAGTAGAACATTTGAAAGAAGAAAAGATAACTTTGTTCAATCAACGATATCTCAAAATTCTCATAATGGCTTTTGACGATTCCGAATCTATGTTAAAGATAATATTTTGATACACTAAATACACTAAAGAAAGTCTAATTTGGGATTTTATAAAGTTTTGAAATGTTGGGTTTTAGCCATTGGTCCATAGTAGAACATTTGAAAGAAGAAAGAGACAACTTTGTTCATTCAATGATATTTCAAAACATAATGGCTTTTGACGATTCCGAATCTATGTCAAAGATAACATTTTGATTCACTAAATACACTAAAGAAAGTCTAATTTGGGATTTTATAAAGTTTTGAAATGTTGGGTTTTAGCCAATGGTCCATAGTAGAACATTTGAAAGAAGAAAGAGACAACTTTGTTCAATCAACGATATCACAAAATTCACATAATGGCTTTTGACTATTCTGAATCTATGTTTAAGATATCATTTTGATACACTAAAAACACTAACGAAAGTTTAATTCTGGACTTTGGAAAGTCTTGAAATGTTGGGTTTTAGCGATGGGTCCATAGTAGAACACTTGAAAGAAGAAAGAGACAACTTTGTGTAATCAACGTTATCTCAAAATTGACATAATGGCTTTTGACGATTCCAAATCTATGTTAAAGATAACATTTTGAGCCACTAAATACTGTAAAGAAATTCTAATTATGGATTTTTGAAAGTCTTGAAAAGTTGGGTTTTAGCCATGGGTCCGTAGTAGAATATTTGAAAGAGGAAAGAGACAACATTGTTCAATCAACGATATCTCAAAATTGACATAATGGCTTTTGAGGATTCCGAATCTATGTTAAAGATAACATTTTGATCCACTAAATACACAAAAGAAAGTCTAATTTTGAATTTTTGAATGTTTTGAAATGTTGGGTTTTAGCCATGGGTCCATTGTAGAACAGTTGAACCAAGAAATAGACAACTTTGTTCAATCAATAATATCACAAAATTGACATAATGGCTTTTGAAGATACCGAATCTATGTTAAAGATCACATTTTGATACACTAAAAAAAGTCTAATTTGGGAGTTTGGGAAGTCTTGAAAAGTTGGGTTTTATCCATGGGTCCATAGTAGAACACTTGAAAGAAGAAAGAGACAACTTTGTTAATTCAACGATATTTCAAAATTGAAAAAATGGCTTTTGACGATTCCGAATATATGTTAAAGATATCATTTTGATACATTAAATACACTAAAGAAAGTTTAAATTGGGAATTCACAAAGTTTTGAAATGTTGGGTTTTAGCCATAGGTCCATAGTAGAACATTTAAAAGAAGAAAGCGATAACTTTTTTCAATCAACGATATCTCAAAATTGACATAATAGCTTTTGACGATTCCGAATCTATGTTTAAGATAACATTTTGATACACTAAAGAAAGCCAAATTATGGATTTTGAAAAGTCTTGAAAAGTTGGGTTTTAGCCATGGGTCTATAGTAGAACACTTGAACGAAGAAAGAGACAACTTTGTTCTATCAAAGATATCCCAAAATTGACATAATGGCTTTTGACGATTCCGAATCTATGTTAAAGATAACATTTTGATATAATAAATACCCTAAAAAAAGTTTAATTCTGGATTTTGGAAAGTCTTGAAATGTTGGGTTTAGCCATGGGTCCATAGTAGAACACTTGAAAGAAGAAAGAGACTGCTTTGTGTAATCAACGATATCTCAAAATTGACATAATGGCTTTTGACGATTCCGAATCTATGTTAAAGATAACATTTTGTTCCACTAAATACACTAAAGAAAGTCTTATTTTGAATTTTTGAATGTTTTGAAATGTTGGGTTTTATCCATGGGTCCATTGGAGAACAGATGAACCAAGAAATAGACAACTTTGTTCAATGAATAATATCACAAAATTGACATAATGGCTTTTGAAGATACCGAATCTATGTTAAAGATCACATTTTGATACACTAAAAAAAGTCTAATTTGGGAGTTTGGGAAGTCTTGAAAAGTTGGGTTTTATCCATGGGTCCATAGTAGAACACTTGAAAGAAGAAAGAGACAACTTTGTTAATTCAACGATATTTCAAAATTGAAAAAATGGCTTTTGACGATTCCGAATATATGTTAAAGATATCATTTTGATACATTAAATACACTAAAGAAAGTTTAAATTGGGAATTCACAAAGTTTCGAAATGTTGGGTTTTAGCCATAGGTCCATAGTAGAACATTTAAAAGAAGAAAGCGATAACTTTTTTCAATCAACGATATCTCAAAATTGACATAATAGCTTTTGACGATTCCGAATCTATGTTTAAGATAACATTTTGATACACTAAAGAAAGCCAAATTATGGATTTTGAAAAGTCTTGAAAAGTTGGGTTTTAGCCATGGGTCTATAGTAGAACACTTGAACGAAGAAAGAGACAACTTTGTTCTATCAAAGATATCCCAAAATTGACATAATGGCTTTTGACGATTCCGAATCTATGTTAAAGATAACATTTTGATATAATGAATACCCTAAAAAAAGTTTAATTCTGGATTTTGGAAAGTCTTGAAATGTTGGGTTTAGCCATGGGTCCATAGTAGAACACTTGAAAGAAGAAAGAGACTGCTTTGTGTAATCAACGATATCTCAAAATTGACATAATGGATTTTGACGATTCCGAATTTATGTTAAAGATAACATTTTGATCCTCTAAATACACTAAAGGAAGTCTAATTTTGAATCTTTGAATGTTTTGAAATGTTGGGTTTTAGCCATGGGTCCATAGTAGAACCGTTGAACCAAGAAATAGACAACTTTGTTCAATCAATAATATCTCAAAATTGACATAATGGCTTTTGACGATTCCGAATCTATGTTAAAGATAACATTTTGATACACTAAATACACTAAAGAAAGCCTAATTATGGATTTTGGAAAGTCTTGAAATGCTGGGTTTTAGCGATGGCTCCATAGTAGAACACTTGAAACAAGATAGAGACAACTTTATTCAATCAATAATATCTCAAAATTGACATAATGGCTTTTGACGATACCGAATCTATGTTAAAGATCACATTTTGATACACTAAATACACTAAAGAAAGTCTAATTTGGGATTTTGGAAAGTCTTGAAAAGTTGGGTTTTAGCCATGGGTCCATAGTAGAACACTTGAAAGAAGAAAGAGACAACTTTGTTAATTCAACGATATTTCAAAATTGACAAAATGGCTTTTGACGAATCCGAATATATGTTAAAGATATCATTTTAATACATTAAATACACTAAAGAAAGTTTAAATTGGGATTTTATAAAGTTTTGAAATGTTGGGTTTTAGCCATAGGTCCATAGTAGAACATTTAAAAGAAGAAAGCGATAACTTTTTTCAATCAACGATATCTCAAAATTGATATAATAGCTTTTGACGATTCTGAATCTATGTTTAAGATAACATTTTGATACACTAAAGAAAGCCAAATTATGGATTTTGAAAAGTCTTGAAAAGTTGGGTTTTAGCCATGGGTCCATAGTAGAACACTTGAAAGAAGAAAGAGACAACTTTGTTCTATCAACGATATCCCAAAATTGACATAATAGCTTTTGACGATTTCGAATCTATGTTAAAGATAACATTTTGATATAATAAATACCCTAAAAAAAGTTTAATTCTGGATTTTGGAAAGACTTGAAATGTTGGGTTTAGCCATGGGTCCATAGTAGAACACTTGAAAGAAGAAAGAGACTGCTTTGTGTAATCAACGATATCTCAAAATTGACATAATGGATTTTGACGATTCCGAATTTATGTTAAAGATAACATTTTGATCCTCTAAATACACTAAAGGAAGTCTAATTTTGAATCTTTGAATGTTTTGAAATGTTGGGTTTTAGCCATGGGTCCATAGTAGAACCGTTGAACCAAGAAATAGACAACTTTGTTCAATCAATAATATCTCAAAATTTACATAATGGCTTTTGACGATTCCGAATCTATGTTAAAGATAACATTTTGATACACTAAATACACTAAAGAAAGCCTAATTATGGATTTTGGAAAGTCTTGAAATGCTGGGTTTTAGCGATGGCTCCATAGTAGAACACTTGAAACAAGATAGAGACAACTTTATTCAATCAATAATATCTCAAAATTGACATAATGGCTTTTGACGATACCGAATCTATGTTAAAGATCACATTTTGATACACTAAATACACTAAAGAAAGTCTAATTTGGGATTTTGGAAAGTCTTGAAAAGTTGGGTTTTAGCCATGGGTCCATAGTAGAACACTTGAAAGAAGAAAGAGACAACTTTGTTAATTCAACGATATTTCAAAATTGACAAAATGGCTTTTGACGAATCCGAATATATGTTAAAGATATCATTTTAATACATTAAATACACTAAAGAAAGTTTAAATTGGGATTTTATAAAGTTTTGAAATGTTGGGTTTTAGCCATATGTCCATAGTAGAACATTTGAAAGAAAAAGAGATAACTTTTTTCAATCAACGATATCTCAAAATTCACATAATGGCTTTTGACGATTCCGAATCTATGTTTAAGATAACATTTTGATACACTAAATACACTAAAGAAAGTTTAATTCTGGATTTTGGAAAGTCTTGAAATGTTGGGTTTAGCCATGGGTCCATAGTAGAACACTTGAAAGAAGAAAGAGACTGTTGAGTTCTAACCTAGTCAAGAGGTGAATTGACACCTTTTAAAAACTTTAATGCAAAACTTATGCACGTATATATATGAGAAAACAAATTTAATATAAACCAAAATTGTAGTTGAGAGTACGGGAGCACTTAAATACTAGATGGATAATATGATATCCGCCAGCTGTGCTTGTATGTGCTTAGATCCAATATACTCTTCAAATTACAACTTGGTGAAAAACATGTGATTTGAATGCACACAATAACAAGACTTTAAATAAACCAAATGGAATATTGAATTAGTACAAAGAATGATTAATTAAAGCAAATCAGAATATAATAGCCAACAAGAATGTAGGCCTTAGGATTTGGCCACACAAGAAACAAAAACAAACAAGTATAATCAAGCAAGAATAAGTAAAGAGTGAAGAGAAGAAGGACACAGCGATTTATAGTGGTTCGGCCCTTATGGCTTACATCCACTACCTAAGGATTCCCTTCCTCAGGATTCTCAATCAAATCCACTATATGAAACTTTTCTTACAACCACCAAAGCCTTCACTTGGCTTCACCACCACCAAACTATTTCTGGAGTCTCACACTCACTAGTTTGGATTTTGTACGCTCTTTACAAGATAGTAGAGATTGAAAAATAGGGTTCTCTCAACAATAATACAATGAAGTGTAGAGAACTCTCTTAGTTTTCTCTCAAGAAGATAGAGGAAAAGAAAGACTTAGAGAGAATGAAAATCTTGGCCAATGATGTAGAGAATAATAGGGCTTCCAAAAGTTGTTCCAAAGGCTTCAAGAGATCCTTTTATATAGTGTTAGAGTTGGCTTTCCTTGATCAACCTCAGCCCTCCATGTGTCAAGTCTTCAAGCCAATCTTAGCCCTTCGTTTTGAATTTTTGATTTACCTTCCATAATCAGCTAACTTGATTGATCTTCAAGACCTTTGACTTTTGTAGATCTCCAATCAGCCTTGAATGAGCAAATCAATTCCAATAATGCATGGCTGATTTCAAGGATTAAAAATATCATCCAAACCCTTCATAATTCTTGCAAAATCGAAATTAAATAACAAATGATCAATTCTGACTTCTAGTTGATCTTCAAACTCCTTTGATTGTGCAATTAGCCCCTTAGCTTCCATAACAAGAATAGCTAATTTGAAATTTGAATTTAAACCTCCAAATGGTGTAAAATCCTTCCAAATATTCTCAGATAATGAAGCAAATTTGTCCAATAATGAAGATATCAATTATCACTTCAAAAGCCCTTAATTGATCAAGTTTCCATACTAAAAAATGTTGACAACAAGAAGAGAATCAATTTGTGTAGCTGAATATATGCAAGATATCCTTAGAATATTCTCCCATAATGAAGATATCAATTAGCTATAATGAGGATATCAATTAGTCATAATGAGTAGGATAATTGATTCCATGATTTGAGTAGAGGATCCTTTTAATGAGATAGAATTAGCAATAAAGGAAAGTAATATCAATCAAGGTTTAACTTTCAAACCTTAATTTCCTCCATTAATGATGAATAATAGGGCTGAATCTTTAACTTCTCCATTTGAATGCAATTCAAAAATTCTTCCATATTTAACTAAGTAAAGAAGCTTCTAAGAACCTTTAAATTTACTCCATGATTCTCTTACCATATTTAGACCAACGAGAAGATGTAACCTTGATGAGTGTGCTCCACGTGGCTGCCATGTCATCAAAATGCCACATTAACAATGCCATGTCGCCAAGTTACATATATGGCAACTCCATCCAATCTCCTCAAAAACTTCCATATGTATCTTTTGAACTTCCCATATATGAACAAGGATTCAATATATCTTCTAGACTTTCCATTCTAAGAAGAACTTTCCATTCATAGCTCAAATACTCAAATTTCTAGAAAGCTCTCTAAAAACTTGTTTCCATATATAATGAAATCTCTATATAAGTATAAGAGGTTTCCATATATAACCTGTGTCATGAAATCACTAAAGAATAGCTTTGTAAGCCTTATGAAGGCTTCATGCATTGTTAGAACAAAAAATATAAATTCACATTCACACATGCCAATCATCAATCATCAAAATCTACACTAAACAGAGACACCTTTGTGTAATCAACGATATCTCAAAATTGACATAATGGCTTTTGACGATTCCAAATCTATGTTAAAGATAACATTTTGATCCACTAAATACAGTAAAGAAAGTCTAATTATGGATTTTTGAAAGTCTTGAAAAGTTGGGTTTTAGCCATGGGTCCATAGTAGAATATTTGAAAGAGGAAAGAGACAACTTTGTTCAATCAACGATATCTCAAAATTGACATAATGGCTTTTGACGATTCCGAATCTATGTTAAAGATAACATTTTGATCCACTAAATACAGTAAAGAAAGTCTAATTTTGAATTTTTATATGTTTTGAAATGTTGGGTTTTAGCCATGGGTCCATTGTAGAACAGTTGAACCAAGAAATAGACAACTTTGTTCAATCAATAATATCTCAAAATTGACATAATGGCTTTTGAAGATACAGAATCTATGTTAAAGATCACATTTTGATACACTAAATACACTAAAGAAAGCCAAATTATGGATTTTGAAAAGTCTTAAAAAGTTGGGTTTTAGCCATGGGTCCATAGTAGAACACTTGAAAGAGGAAAGAGACAACTTTGTTCTATCAACGATATCACAAAATTGACATAATGGCTTTTGACGATTCCGAATCTATGTTAAAGATAACATTTTGATACACTAAATACACTAAAGAAAGTTTAATTATGGATTTTGGAAAGTCTTGAAATGTTGCGTTTAGCCATGGGTCCATAGTAGAACTCTTGAAAGAAGAAGGAGACAACTTTGTGTAATCAACAATATCTCAAAATTGACATAATGGCTTTTGACGATTCCAAATCTATGTTTAAGATAACATTTTGATACACTAAATACACTAAAGAAAGTCTAATTATGGATTTTTGAAAGTCTTGAAATCTTGGGTTTTAGCCATTGGTCCACAGTAGAACATTTGAAAGAACAGAGAGATAACTTTGTTCAATCAACGATATCTCAAAATTGACATAATGGCTTTTGACCATTCCGAATCTATGTTTAAGATAACAATTTGATACACTAAATACACTAAAGAAAGTTTAATTATGGATTTTGGAATGTCTTCAAATGTTGGGTTTAGCCACGAGTCCATAGTAGAACACTTGAAATAAGAAAGAGACAACTTTGTTCATTCAATGATATTTCAAAATTTACATAACGGCTTTTGACGACTCCGAATCTATGTCAAAGATAACATTTTGATTCACTAAATACACTAAAGAAAGTCTAATTTGGGATTTTATAATGTTTTGAAATGTTGGGTTTTAGCCATTGGTCCATAGTAGAACATTTGAAAGAAGAAAGAGACAACTTTGTTCAATCAACGATATCTCAAAATTCACATAATGGCTTTTGACAATTCCAAATCTATGTTTAAGATAACATTTTGATACACTAAATACACTAGCGAAAGTTTAATTCTAGATTTTGGAAAGTCTTGAAATGCTGGGTTTTAGCCATGGGTCCATAGTAGAACACTTGAAAGAAGAAAGAGACAACTTTGTGTAATCAACGATATCTCAAAATTGACATAATGGCTTTTGACGATTCCAAATCTATGTTAAAGATAACATTTTGATCCACTAAATACAGTAAAGAAAGTCTAATTATGGATTTTTGAAAGTCTTGAAAAGTTGGGTTTTAGCCATGGGTCCATAGTAGAATATTTGAAAGAGGAAAGAGACAACTTTGTTCAATCAACGATATCTCAAAATTGACATAATGGCTTTTGACGATTCCGAATCTATGTTAAAGATAACATTTTGATCCACTAAATACACTAAAGAAAGTCTAATTTTGAATTTTTGAATGTTTTGAAATGTTGGGTTTTAGCCATGGGTCCATTGTAGAACAGTTGAACCAAGAAATAGACAACTTTGTTCAATCAATAATATCTCAAAATTGACATTATGGCTTTTGAAGATACTGAATCTATGTTAAAGATCACATTTTGATACACTAAATACACTAAAAAAAGTCTAATTTGGGAGTTTGGGAAGTCTTGAAAAGTTGGTTTTAGCCATGGGTCCATAGTAGAACACTTGAAAGAAGAAAGAGACAACTTTGTTAATTCAACGATATTTCAAAATTGAAAAAATGGCTTTTGACGATTCCGAATATATGTTAAAGATATCATTTTGATACGTTAAATACACTAAAGAAAGTTTAAATTTGGATTTCACAAAGTTTTGAAATGTTGGGTTTTAGCCATAGGTCCATAGTAGAACATTTAAAAGAAGAAAGCGATAACTTTTTTCAATCAACGATATCTCAAAATTGACATAATAGCTTTTGACGATTCTGAATCTATGTTTAAGATAACATTTTGATACACTAAAGAAAGCCAAATTATGGATTTTGAAATGTCTTGAAAAGTTGGGTTTTAGCCATGGGTCCATAGTAGAACACTTGAAAGAAGAAAGAGACAACTTTGTTCTATCAACGATATCCCAAAATTGACATAATGGCTTTTGACGATTCCGAATCCATGTTAAAGAAAACATTTTGATATAATAAATACCCTAAAGAAAGTTTAATTCTCGATTTTGGAAAGTCTTGAAATGTCGGGTTTAGCCATGGGTCCATAGTAGAACACTTGAAAGAAGAAAGAGACAGCTTTGTGTAATCAACGATATCTCAAAATTGACATAATGGATTTTGACGATTCCGAATTTATGTTAAAGATAACATTTTGATCCACTAAATACACTAAATGAAGTCTAATTTTGAATTTTTGAATGTTTTGAAATGTTGGGTTTTAGCCATGGGTCCATAGTAGAACCGTTGAATCAAGAAATAGACAACTTTGTTCAATCAATAATATCTCAAAATTGACATAATGGCTTTTGACGATTCCGAATCTATGTTAAAGATAACATTTTGATACACTAAATACACTAAAGAAAGCCTAATTATGGATTTTGGAAAGTCTTGAAAAGCTGGGTTTTAGCGATGGCTCCATAGTAGAACACTTGAAACAAGATAGAGACAACTTTGTTCAATCAATAATATCTCAAAATTGACATAATGGCTTTTCACGATACTGAATCTATGTTAAAGATCACATTTTGATACACTAAATACACTAAAGAAAGCCTAATTATGGATTTTGGAAAGTCTTGAAAAGCTGGGTTTTAGCGATGGCTCCATAGTAGAACACTTGAAACAAGATAGAGACAACTTTGTTCAATCAATAATATCTCAAAATTGACATAATGGCTTTTGACGATACCGAATCTATGTTAAAGATCACATTTTGATACACTAAATACACTAAAGAAAGTCTAATTTGGGATTTTGAAAAGTCTTGAAAAGTTGGATTTTAGCCACGGGTCCATAGTAGAACGCCTAAAAGAACAAAGAGACAACTTTGTTAATTCAACGATATTTCAAAATGGACAAATTGGCTTATGACAAATCCGAATATATGTTAAAGATATCATTTTATACATTAAACTGAAGAAGTTTAAATTGGGATCTTATAAAGTTTGAAATGTTGGGTTTTAGCCATAGGTCCATAGTAGAACATTTGAAAGAAGAAAGAGATAACTTTTTTCAATCAACGATATCTCAAAATTCACATAATGGCTTTTGATGATTCCGAATCTAAGTTTAAGATAACATTTTGATACACTAAATACACTAAAGAAAGTTTAATTCTGGATTTTGGAAAGTCTTGAAATGTTGGGTTTAGCCATGGGTCCATCGTAGAACACTTGAAAGAAGAAAGAGACAACTTTGTGTAATCAACAATATCTCAAAATTGACATAATAGCTTTTGAGGATTCCGAATCTATGTTTAAGATAACATTTTGATACACTAAAGAAAGCCAAATTATGGATTTTGAAATGTCTTGAAAAGTTGAGTTTTAGCCATGGGTCCATAGTAGAACACTTGAAAGAAGAAAGAGACAACTTTGTTCTATCAACGATATCCCAAAATTGACATAATGGCTTTTGACGATTCCGAATCCATGTTAAAGAAAACATTTTGATACAATAAATACCTTAAAGAAAGTTTAATTTTGGATTTTGGAAAGTCTTGAAATGTTGGGTTTAGCCATGGGTCCATTGTAGAACACTTGAAAGAAGAAAGAGACAGCTTTGTGTAATCAACGATATCTCAAAATTGACATAATGGATTTTGACGATTCCGAATTTATGTTAAAGATAACATTTTGATCCACTAAATACACTAAAGGAAGTCTAATTTTGAATTTTTGAATGTTTTGAAATGTTGGGTTTTAGCCATGGGTCCATAGTAGAACCGTTGAACCAAGAAATAGACAACTTTCTTCAATCAATAATATCTCAAAATTGACATAATGGCTTTTGACGATTCCGAATCTATGTTAAAGATAACATTTTGATACACTAAATACACAAAAGAAAGCCTAATTATGGATTTTGGAAAGTCTTGAAAAGCTGGGTTTTAGCGATGGCTCCGTAGTAGAACACTTGAAACAAGATAGAGACAACTTTGTTCAATCAATAGTATCTCAAAATTGACATAATGGCTTTTGACGATACCGAATCTATGTTAAAGATCACATTTTGATACACTAAATACACTAAAGAAATTCTAATTTGGGATTTTGGAAAGTCTTGAAAAGTTGGGTTTTAGCCATGGGTCCATAGTAGAACGCTTGAAAGAAGAAAGAGACAACTTTGTTAATTCAACGATATTTCAAAATTGACAAAATGGCTTTTGACTAATCCGAATATATGTTAAAGATATCATTTTAATACATTAAATACACTGAAAAAAGTTTAAATTGGGATCTTATAAAGTTTTGAAATTTTGGGTTTTAGCCATAGGTCCATAGTAGAACATTTGAAAGAAGAAAGAGATAACTTTTTTCAATCAACGATATCTCAAAATTCACATAATGGCTTTTGACGATTCCGAATCTATGTTTAAGATAACATTTTGATACACTAAATACACTAAAGAAAGTTTAATTCTGGATTTTGGAAAGTCTTGAAATGTTGGGTTTAACCATGGGTCCATAGTAGAACACTTGAAAGAAGAAAGAGACAGCTTTGTGTAATCAACTATATCTCAAAATTGACATAATGGATTTTGACGATTCCGAATTTATGTTAAAGATAACATTTTGATCCACTAAATACACTAAACCAAGTCTAATTTTGAATTTTTGAATGTTTTGAAATGTTGGGTTTTAGCCATGGGTCCATAGTAAAACCGTTGAACCAAGAAATAGACAACTTTGTTCAATCAATCATATCTCAAAATTGACATAATGGCTTTTTACGATTCCGAATCTATGTTAAAGATAACATTTTGATACACTAAATACACAAAAGAAAGCCTAATTATGGATTTTGGAAAGTCTTGAAAAGCTGGGTTTTAGCGATGGCTCCATAGTAGAACACTTGAAACAAGATAGAGACAACTTTGTTCAATCAATAATATCTCAAAATTGACATAATGGCTTTTGACGATACCAAATCTATGTTAAAGATCACATTTTGATACACTAAATACACTAAAGAAAGTCTAATTTGGGATTTTAGAAAGTCTTGAAAAGTTGGGTTTTAGCCATGGGTCCATAGTAGAACGCTTGAAAGAAGAAAGAGACAACTTTGTTAATTCAACGATATTTCAAAATTGACAAAATTGCTTTTGACGAATTCGAATATATGTTAAAGATATCATTTTAATACATTAAATACACTCAAGAAAGTTTAAATTGGGATTTTATAAAGTTTTGAAATGTTGGGTTCTAGCAATAGGTCCGTAGTAGAACATTTGAAAAGGAAAGAGATAACTTTTTTCAATCAACGATATCTCAAAATTCACATAATGGCTTTTGACGATTCCGAATCTATGTTTAAGATAACATTTTGATACACTAAATACACTAAAGAAAGTTTAATTCAGGATTTTGGAAAGTCTTGAAATGTTGGGTTTGGCCATGGGTCCATAGTAGAACACATGAAAGAAGAAAGAGACAGCTTTGTGTAATCAACGATATCTCAAAATTGACATAATGGCTTTTGACGATTCCGAATCTATGTTAAAGATAACATTTTGATCCACTAAATACAGTAAAGAAAGTCTAATTATGGATTTTTGAAAGTCTTGAGAAGTTGGGTTTTATCCATGGGTCCATAGTAGAATATTTGAAAGAGGAAAGAGACAACTTTGTTCAATCAACGATATCTCAAAATTGACATAATGGCTTTTGACGATTCCGAATCTATGTTAAAGATAACATTTTGATCCACTAAATACACTAAAGAAAGCCTAATTATGGATTTTGGAAAGTCTTGAAATGCTGGGTTTTAGCGATGGCTCCATAGTAGAACACTTGAAACAAGATAGAGACAACTTTATTCAATCAATAATATCTCAAAATTGACATAATGGCTTTTGAAGATACCGAATCTATGTTAAAGATCACATTTTGATACACTAAATACACTAAAAACAGTCTAATTTGGGAGTTTGGGAAGTCTTGAAAAGTTGGGTTTTAACCATGGGTCCATAGTGGAACACTTGAAAGAAGAAAGAGACAACTTTGTTAATTCAACGATATTTCAAAATTTAAAAAATGGCTTTTGACGATTCCAAATATATGTTAAAGATATCATTTTGATACCTTAAATACACTAAAGAAAGTTTAAATTGGGATTTCACAAAGTTTTGAAATGTTGGGTTTTAGCCATAGGTCCATAGTAGAACATTTAAAAGAAGAAAGCGATAACTTTTTTCAATCAACGATATCTCAAAATTGACATAATAGCTTTTGACGATTCCGAATCTATGTTTAAGATAACATTTTGATACACTAAAGAAAGCCAAATTATGGATTTTGAAAAGTCTTGAAAAGTTGGGTTTTAGCCATGGGTCCATAGTAGAACACTTGAAAGAAGAAAGAGACAACTTTGTTCTATCAACGATATCCCAAAATTGACATAATGGCTTTTGACGATTCCGAATTTATGTTAAAGATAACATTTTGATCAACTAAATACACTAAACGAAGTCTAATTTTGAATTTTTGAAAGTTTTGAAATGTTGGGTTTTAGCCTTGGGTCCATAGTAGAACAGTTGAACCAAGAAATAGACAACTTTGTTCAATCAATAATATCTCAAAATTGACATAATGGCTTTTGACAATTCCGAATCTATGTTAAAGATAACATTTTGATACACTAAATACACTAAAGAAAGCCTAATTATGGATTTTGGAAAGTCTTGAAAAGCTGGGTTTTAGCGATGGCTCCATAGTAGAACACTTGAAACAAGATAGAGACAACTTTGTTCAATCAATAATATCTCAAAATTGACATAATGGCTTTTGACGATACCGAATCTATGTTAAAGATCACATTTTGATACACTAAATACACTAAAGAAAGTCTAATTTGGGATTTTGGAAAGTCTTTGTTGAGTGTAGATTTTGATGATTGATGATTGGCATGTGTGAATGTGAATTTATATTTTATGTTCTAACAAAGCATGAAGCCTTCATAAGGCTTACAAAGCTATTCTTTAGTGATTTCATGACACAGGTTATATATGGAAACTTCTTATACTTATATAGAGATTTCATTATATATGGAAACAAGTTTTTAGAGAGCTTTGTAGAAATTTGAGTATTTGAGCTATGAATGGAAAGTTATTCTTAGAATGGAAAGTCTAGAAGATATATTGAATCCTTGTTCATATATGGGAAGTTCAAAAGATATATATGGAAGTTTTTGAGGAGATTGGAGTAGTCCACTATATGGAGTTGCCATATATGTAACTTGGCGACATGGCATTGTTAATGTGGCATTTTGATGACATGGCAGCCACGTGGAGCACACTCATCAAGGTTACATCTTCTCGTTGGTCTAAATATGGTAAGAGAATCATGGAGTAAATTTAAAGGTTCTTAGAAGCTTCTTTACTTAGTTAAATATGGAAGAATTTTTGAATTGCATTCAAATGGAGAAGTTAAAGATTCAGCCCTATTATTCAACATTAATGGAGGAAATTAAGGTTTGAAAGTTAAACCTTGATTGATATTTCTTTCCTTTATTGCTGATTCTATCTCATTAAAAGGATCCTCTACTCAAATCATGGAATCAATTATCCTACTCATTATGACTAATTGATATCCTCATTGCTAATTGATATCTTCATTATGGGAGAATATTCTAAGGATATCTTGCATATATTCAGCTACACAAATTGATTCTCTTCTTATTGTCAACATTTTTACTATGGAAACTTGATCAATTAAGGGCTTTTGAAGTTATAATTGATATCTTTATTATTGGACAAATTTGCTTCATTATTTGAGAATATCTGGATGGATTTTACACCATTTGGAGGTTTAAATTCAAATTTCAAATTAGCTATACTTGTTATGGAAGCTAAGGGGCCAATTGCACAATCAAAGGTGATTGAAGATTCAACTAGAAGTCAGAATTGATTAGTTCTTATTTATGGTCAATTTTGCAAGAATTATGAAGGATTTTGTTGATATTTTAATCCTTAAAGTCAACCATGCATTATTGGAATTGATTTGCTCATTCAAGGCTGATTGGAGATCAACAAAAGTCAAAGATCTTGATGATCAATCAAGTTAGCTGATTATAGAAGGTAAATCAAGAATTCAAATGAAGGGCTGAGATTGGCTTGAAAACTTGACACATGGAGGGCTGAGATTGATCAAGGAAAGCCTTCTCTAACACTATATAAAAGGGTCTCTTGAAGGCTTTGGAATAACTTTTGGAAGCCCTATCATTTTCTACATCATTAGCCAAGATTCTCATTCTCTCCAAGTCTTTCTTTTCCTCTATCTTCTTGAGAGAAAACTAAGAGAGTTCTCTACACTTCATTGTATTATTTTTGAGAGAACCCTATTTTTCAATCTCTACTATCTTGTAAAGAGCGTACAAAATCTAAACTAGTGAGTGTGAGACTCCAGAAATAGTTTGGTGGTGGTGAAGCCAAGTGAAGGCTTTGGTGGTTGTAAGAAAAGTTTCATATAGTGGATTTGATTGAAAATCCTAAGGAAGGGAATCCTTAGGTAGTGGATGTAAGCCATAAGGGCCGAACCACTATAAATCGCTGTGTCCTTCTTCTCTTCACTCTTTACTTATTCTTGCTTGATTATACTTGTTTGTTTTTGTTTTTTTGTGGTCAAATTCTAAGGCCTACATTCTTGTTGGCTATTATATTCTGATTTGCTTTAATTGATCATTCTTTGTACTCATTCAATATTCCATTTGGTTTATTTAAAGTCTTGTTATTGTGTGCATTCAAATCACATGTTTTTCACCAAGTTGTAATTTGAAGAGTATATTGGATCTAAGCACATACTAACACAGCTGGCGGATATCATATTATTCATCTAGTATTTAAGTGCTCCCATACTCTCAACTACAATTTTGGTTTATATTAAATTTGTTTTCTCATATATATACGTGCATAAGTTTTGCATTAAAGTTTTTAAAAGGTGTCAATTCACCCCCCTCTTGACTAGGTTAGAACTCAACAGTCTTGAGAAGTTGGGTTTTAGCCATGGGTCCATAGTAGAACACTTGAAAGAAGAAAGAGACAACTTTGTTAATTCAACGATATTTCAAAATTGACAAAATGGCTTTTGACGAATCTGAATATATGTTAAAGATATCATTTTAATACATTAAATACACTAAAGAATGTTTAAACTGGGATTTTATAAAGTATTGAAATGTTGGGTTTTAGCCATAGGTCCATAGTAGAACATTTGACAGGAGAAAGAGATAACTTTTTTCAATCAACAATATCTCAAAATTCACATAATGGCTTTTGACGATTCCAAATCTATGTTTAAGATAACATTTTGATACACTAAATAAAGTTTAATTTTGGATTTTTGAAAGTCTTGAAATGTTGGGTTTTAGCCATGGGTCCATAGTAGAATACTTGAAAGAGGAAAGAGACAACTTTGTTCAATCAACGATATCTCAAAAATTGACATAATGGCATTTGACGATTCCGAATCTATGTTAAAGATAACATTTTGATCCACTAAATACACTAAACAAAGTCTAATTTTGAATTTTTGAATGTTTTGAAATGTTGGGTTTTAGCCATGGGTCCATTGTAGAACAGTTGAACCAAGAAATAGACAACTTTGTTCAATCAATAATATCTCAAAATTGACATAATGGCTTTTGAAGATATCGAATCTATGTTAAAGATCACATTTTGATACACTAAATACACTAAAAACAGTCTAATTTGGGAGTTTGGGAAGTCTTGAAAAGTTGGGTTTTAACCATGGGTCCATAGTAGAACACTTGAAAGAAGAAAGAGACAACTTTGTTAATTCAACGATATTTCAAAATTTAAAAAATGGCTTTTGACGATTCCGAATATATGTTAAAGATATCATTTTGATACCTTAAATACACTAAAGAAAGTTTAAATTGGGATTTCACAAAGTTTTGAAATGTTGGGTTTTAGCCATAGGTCCATAGTAGAACATTTAAAAGAAGAAAGCGATAACTTTTTTCAATCAACGATATCTCAAAATTGACATAATGGCTTTTGACGATTCCGAATCTATGTTAAAGATAACATTTTGATACACTAAAGAAAGCCAAATTATGGATTTTGAAAAGTCTTGAAAAGTTGGGTTTTAGCCATGGGTCCATAGTAGAACACTTGAAAGAAGAAAGAGACAACTTTGTTCTATCAACGATATCCCAAAATTAACATAATGGCTTTTGACGATTCCGAATCCATGTTAAAGATAACATTTTGATATAATAAATACCCTAAAGAAAGTTTAATTCTGGATTTTGGAAAGTCTTGAAATGTTGGGTTTAGCCATGGGTCCATAGTAGAACACTTGAAAGAAGAGAGAGACAACTTTGTGTAATCAACGATATCTCAAAATTGACATAATGGCTTTTGACGATTCCAAATCTATGTTAAAGATAACATTTTGATCCACTAAATACAGTAAAGAAAGTCTAATTATGGATTTTTGAAAGTCTTGAAAAGTTGGGTTTTAGCCATGGGTCCATAGTAGAATATTTGAAAGAGGAAAGAGACAACTTTGTTCAATCAACAATATCTCAAAATTGACATAATGGCTTTTGACGATTCCGAATCTATGTTAAAGATAACATTTTGATCCACTAAATACACTAAAGAAAGTCTAATTTTGAATTTTTGAATGTTTTGAAATGTTGGGTTTTAGCCATGGGTCCATTGTAGAACAGTTGAACCAAGAAATAGACAACTTTGTTCAATCAATAATATCTCAAAATTGACATAATGGCTTTTGAAGATACCGAATCTATGTTAAAGATCACATTTTGATACACTAAATACACTAAAAAAAGTCTAATTTGGGAGTTTGGGAAGTCTTGAAAAGTTGGGTTTTATCCATGGGTCCATAGTAGAACACTTGAAAGAAGAAAGAGACAACCTTGTTAATTCAACGATATTTCAAAATTGAAAAAATGGCTTTTGACGATTCCGAATATATGTTAAAGATATCATTTTGATACATTAAATACACAAAAGAAAGTTTAAATTGGGATTTCACAAAGTTTTGAAATGTTGGGTTTTCGCCATAGGTCCATAGTAGAACATTTAAAAGATGAAAGCGATAACTTTTTTCAATCAACGATATCTCAAAATTGACATAATAGCTTTTGACGATTCCGAATCTATGTTTAAGATAACATTTTGATACACTAAAGAAAGCCAAATTATGGATTTTGAAAAGTCTTGAAAAGTTGGGTTTTAGCCATGGGTCCATAGTAGAACACTTGAAAGAAGAAAGAGACAACTTTGTTCTATCAACGATATCCCAAAATTGACATAATGGCTTTTGACGATTCCGAATCCATGTTAAAGATAACATTTTGATATAATAAATACCCTAAAGAAAGTTTAATTCTGGATTTTGGAAAGTCTTGAAATGTTGGGTTTAGCCATGGGTCCATAGTAGAACACTTGAAAGAAGAAAGAGACAGCTTTGTGTAATCAACGATATCTCAAAATTGACATAATGGATTTTGACGATTCCGAATTTATGTTAAAGATAACATTTTGATCCACTAAATACACTAAAGGAAGTCTAATTTTGAATTTTTGAATGTTTTGAAATGTTGGGTTTTAGCCATGGGTCCATAGTAGAACCGTTGAACCAAGAAATAGACAACTTTGTTCAATCAATAATATCTCAAAATTGACATAATGGCTTTTGACGATTCCGAATCTATGTTAAAGATAACATTTTGATACACTAAATACACAAAAGAAAGCCTAATTATGGATTTTGGAAAGTCTTGAAAAGTTGGGTTTTAGCGATGGCTCCATAGTAGAACACTTGAAACAAGATAGAGACAACTTTGTTCAATCAATAGTATCTCAAAATTGACATAATGGCTTTTGACGATACCGAATCTATGTTAAAGATCACATTTTGATACACTAAATACTCATTTTAATACCTTAAATACACTGAAGAAAGTTTAAATTGGGATCTTATAAAGTTTTGAAATGTTGGGTTTTAGCCATAGGCCCATAGTAGAACATTTGAAAGAAGAAAGAGATAAATTTTTTCAATCAACGATATCTCAAAATTGACATAATAGCTTTTGACGATTCCGAATCTATGTTTAAGATAACATTTTGATACACTAAAGAAAGCCAAATTATGGATTTTGAAAAGTCTTGAAAAGTTGGGTTTTAGCCATGGGTCCATAGTAGAACACTTGAAAGAAGAAAGAGACAACTTTTTTCTATCAACGATATCCCAAAATTGACATAATGGCTTTTGACAATTCCGAATCCATGTTAAAGATAACATTTTGATATAATAAATACCCTAAAGAAAGTTTAATTCTGGATTTTGGAAAGTCTTGAAATGTTGGGTTTAGCCACGGGTCCATAGTAGAACACTTGAAAGAAGAAAGAGATAGCTTTGTGTAATCAACGATATCTCAAAATTGACATAATGGATTTTGACGATTCCGAATTTATGTTAAAGATAACATTTTGATCCACTAAATACACTAAAGGAAGTCTAATTTTGAATTTTTGAATGTTTTGAAATGTTGGGTTTTAGCCATGGGTCCATAGTAGAACCGTTGAACCAAGAAATAGACAACTTTGTTCAATCAATAATATCTCAAAAATGACATAATGGCTTTTGAAGACACCGAATCTAAATACACTAAAGAAATTCTTTAACGTAATTAGTTTATCAAAATGTCGTCTTTCACCTAGATTTGGAATCGTCATAAGCAAATGAGTCAATTTTGAGATATCGTTGATTGAACAAAGTTGACTCTTTCTTGTTTCAAGTGTTGTACAATGGACCAATGGCTAAAACTCAAGTTTTCAAAACTTCCCGAAATCTGAAATTGAACTTTCTTTATCGTAATTAGTTTATCAAAATGTCGTCTTTCACCTAGATTTGGAATCGTCAAAAGCAATTAAGTCAATTTTGAGATATCGTTGATTGAACAAAGTTGACTCTTTCTTGTTTCAAGTGTTCTACATTGCACCCATGGCTAAAACTCAAGTTTTCAAAACTTCCCGAAATCCAAAATTGAACTTTCTTTAGCGTAATTAGTTTATCAAAATGTCGTCTTTCACCTAGATTTGGAATCGTCAAATGCCAATTAGTCAATTTTGAGATATTGATGATTGAACAAAGTTGACTCTTTCTTGTTTCAAGTGTTCTACAATAGACCCATGGCTAAAACTCAAGTTTTCTTAACTTCCCAAAATCCGAAATTGAACTTTTTTTAGCGTAATTAGTTTATCAAAATGTCGTCTTTCACCTAGATTTGGAATCGTTAAAAGCAATTAAGTCAATTTTGAGATATCGTTGATTGAACAAAGTTGTCTTTTTCGTCTTTCAAGTTTTCTACAATGGTCCCATGGCTAAAACTCAAGTTTTCTAAACTTCCAAAATCAGAAGTTGAACTTTCTTTAGCGGAATTAGTTTATCAAAATGTCGTCTTTCACCTAGATTTGGAATCATCAAAAGTAATTACGTCAAATTTGAGATATCGTTGATTGAACAAAGTTGTCTGTTTCTTCTTTCAAGTTTTCTACAATGGACCCATGGCTAAAACTTAAGTTTTCTAATTTTCCCGAAATCTGAAATTGAACTTTTTTTAGCGTAATTAGTTTATCAAAATATCGTCTTTCACTTAGATTTGGAATCGTCAAAAGCAATTAAGTCAATTTTGAGATATCGTTGATTGAACAAAGTTGACTCTTTCTTGTTTCAAGTGTTGTACAATGGACCCATGGCTAAAACTAAAGTTTTCTAAACTTCCCTAAATCCGAAATTGAACTTTCTTTAACCTAATTAGTTTATCAAAATGTCGTCTTTCACCTAGATTTGGAATCGTCATAAGCAAATTAGTCAATTTTGAGATATCGTTGATTGAACAAAGTTGACTCTTTCTTGTTTCAAGTGTTGTACATTAGACCCATGGCTAAAACTCTAGTTTTCTAAACTTCCCGAAATCCGAAATTGTACTTTTTTTAGCGTAATTAGTTTATCAAAATGTCGTCTTCCACTTAGATTTGGAATCATCAAAAACAATTAAGTCAATTTTGAGATATCGTTGATTGAACAAAGTTGTCTTTTTCGTTTTTCAAGTTTTCTACAATGGACCCATGGCTAAAACTCAAGCTTTCTAAACTTCCCGACATCTAAAATTGAACTTTCTTTAGCGTAATTAGTTTATCAAAATATCATCTTTCACCTAGATTTGGAATCATCAAAAGTAATTAAGTCAAATTTGAGATATCGTTGATTGAACAAAGTTGTCTGTTTCTTTTTTCAAGTTTTCTACAATGGACCCATGGCTAAAACTTAAGTTTTCGAATTTTCCCGAAATCTGAAATTGAACTTTTTTTAGCGTAATTAGTTTATCAAAATGTCGTCTTTCACTTAGATTTGGAATCATCAAAAGCAATTAAGTCAATTTTAAGATATCGTTGATTGAACAAAGTTGACTCTTTCTTGTTTCAAGTGTTCTACATTGAACCCATGGCTAAAACTAAAGTTTTCTAAACTTCCCGAAATCCGAAATTGAACTTTCTTTAACCTAATTAGTTTATCAAAATGTCATCTTTCACCTAGATTTGGAATCGTCATAAGCAAATGAGTCAATTTTGAGATATCGTTGATTGAACAAAGTTGACTCTTTCTTGTTTCAAGTGTTGTACAATAGACACATGGCTAAAACTCTAGTTTTCTAAACTTCCCGAAATCCGAAATTGAACTTTTTTTAGCGTAATTAGTTTATCAAAATGTCGTCTTTCACTTAGATTTGGAATCATCAAAAACAATTAAGTCAGTTTTGAGATATCGTTGATTGAACAAAGTTGTCTTTTTCGTTTTTCAAGTTTTCTACAATGGACCCATGGGTAAAACTCAAGCTTTCTAAACTTCCCGACATCTGAAATTGGACTTTCTTTAGCGTAATTAGTTTATCAAAATATCGTCTTTCACCTAGATTTGGAATCATCAAAAGTAATTACGTCAAATTTGAGATATCGTTGATTGAACAAAGTTGTCTGTTTCTTCTTTCAAGTTTTCTACAATGGACCCATGCCTAAAACTTAAGTTTTCTAATTTTCCCGAAATCTGAAATTGAACTTTTTTTAGCGTAATTAGTTTATCAAAATGTCGTCTTTCAATTAGATTTGGAATCGTCAAAAGCAATTAAGTCAATTTTGAGATATCGTTGATTGAACAAAGTTGTCTTTTTCGTCTTTCAAGTTTTCTACAATGGTCCCATGGCTAAAACTCAGGTTTTCTAAACTTCCGAAATCCGAAGTTGAACTTTCTGTAGCGTAATTAGTTTATCAAAATGTCGTCTTTCACCTAGATTTGGAATCATCAAAAGTAATTAAGTCAATTTTCAGATATCGTTGATTGAACAAAGTTGTCTGTTTCTTCTTTCAAGTTTTCTACAATGGACCCATGGCTAAAACTCAAGTTTTCTAAACTTCCGAAATCCCAAGTTGAACTTTCTTTAGCGTAATTAGTTTATCAAAATGTCGCCTTTCACTTAGATTTGGAATCATCAAAAGTAATTAAGTCAATTTTGGGATATCGTTGATTGAACAAAGTTGTCTGTTTCTTCTTTCAAGTTTGCTACAATGGACCCATGGCTAAAACTTAAGTTTTCTAATTTTCTCGAAATCTGAAATTGAACTTTTTTTAGCGTAATTAGTTTATCAAAATGTCGTCTTTCAATTAGATTTGGAATCGTCAAAAGCAATTAAGTAATTTTCAGAATATCGTTGATTGAACAAAGTTGACTCTTTCTTGTTTCAAGTGTTCTACATTGGACCCATGGCTAAAACTAAAGTTTTCTAAACTTCCCGAAATCCGAAATTGAACTTTCTTTAACCTAATTAGTTTATCAAAATGTCATCTTTCACCTAGATTTGGTATCGTCATAAGCAAATGAGTCAATTTTGAGATATCGTTGATTGAACAAAGTTGTCTTTTTCGTCTTTCAAGTTTTCTACAATGGTCCCAAGGCTAAAACTCAAGTTTTCTAAACTTCCGAAATCCCAAGTTGAACTTTCTTTAGCGTAATTAGTTTATCAAAATGTCGCCTTTCACTTAGATTTGGAATCATCAAAAGTAATTAAGTCAATTTTGGGATATCGTTGATTGAACAAAGTTGTCTGTTTCTTCTTTCAAGTTTGCTACAATGGACCCATGGCTAAAACTTAAGTTTTCTAATTTTCTCGAAATCTGAAATTGAACTTTTTTTAGCGTAATTAGTTTATCAAAATGTCGTCTTTCAATTAGATTTGGAATCGTCAAAAGCAATTAAGTCAATTTTCAGAATATCGTTGATTGAACAAAGTTGACTCTTTCTTGTTTCAAGTGTTGTACAATGGACCAATGGCTAAAACTCAAGTTTTCAAAACTTCCCGAAATCTGAAATTGAACTTTCTTTATCGTAATTAGTTTATCAAAATGTCGTCTTTCACCTAGATTAGGAATCGTCAAAAGCAATTAAGTCAATTTTGAGATATCGTTGATTGAACAAAGTTGACTGTTTCTTGTTTTAAGTGTTCTACATTGGACCCATGGCTAAAACTCAAGTTTTCAAAACTTCTCGAAATCCGAAATTGAACTTTCTTTAGCGTAATTAGTTTATCAAAATGTCGTCTTTCACCTAGATTTGGAATCGTCAAATGCCAATTAGTCAATTTTGAGATATTGATGATTGAACAAAGTTGACTCTTTCTTGTTTCAAGTGTTCTACAATAGACCCATGGCTAAAACTCAAGTTTTCTTAACTTCCCAAAATCCGAAATTGAACTTTTTTTAGCGTAATTAGTTTATCAAAATGTCGTCTTTCACCTAGATTTGGAATCGTCATAAGCAAATGAGTCAATTTTGAGATATCGTTGATTGAACAAAGTTGACTCTTTCTTGTTTCAAGTGTTGTACAATAGACCCATGTCTAAAACTCTAGTTTTCTAAACTTCCCGAAATCCGAAATTGAACTTTTTTTAGCGTAATTAGTTTATCAAAATGTCGTCTTTCACTTAGATTTGGAATCGTCAAAAGCAATTATGACAATTTTGAGATATCGTTGATTGAACAAAGTTGTCTTTTTCGTTTTTCAAGTTTTCTACAATGGACCCGTGGCTAAAACTCAAGTTTTCTAAACTTCCCGACATCTGAAATTGAACTTTCTTTAGCGTAATTAGTTTATCAAAATGTCGTCTTTCACCTAGATTTGGAATCATCAAAAGTAATTAAGTCAATTTTGAGATATCGTTGATTGAACAAAGTTGTCTGTTTCTTCTTTCAAGTTTTCTACAATGGACCCATGGCTAGAACTTAAGTTTTCTAATTTTCCCGAAATCTGAAATTGAACCTTTTTTAGCGTAATTAGTTTATCAAAATGTCGTCTTTCAATTAGATTTGGAATCGTCAAAAGCAATTCAGTCAATTTTGAGATATCGTTGATTGAACAAAGTTTACTCTTTCTTGTTTCAAGTGTTCTACATTGGACCCATGGCTAAAACTAAAGTTTTCTAAAGTTCCCGAAATCCGAAATTGAACTTTCTTTAACCTAATTAGTTTATCAAAATGTCGTCTTTCACCTAGATATGGAATCGTCATAAGCAAATGAGTCAATTTTGAGTTATCGTTGATTGAACAAAGTTGACTCTTTCTTGTTTCAAGTGTTGTACAATAGACCCATGTCTAAAACTCTAGTTTTCTAAACTTCCCGAAATCCGAAATTGAACTTTTTTTAGCATAATTAGTTTATCAAAATGTTTCCTTTCACTTAGATTTGGAATCGTCAAAAGCAATTTTGTCAATTTTGAGATATCGTTGATTGAACAAAGTTGTCTTTTTCGTGTTTCAAGTATTCTACAATGGTCCCATGGCTAAAACTCAAGCTTTCTAAACTTGCCGACATCTGAAATTGTACTTTCTTTAGCGTAATTAGTTTATCAGAATGTCATCTTTCACCTAGATTTGGAATCATCAAAAGTAATTAAGTCAATTTTGGGATATCGTTGATTGAACAAAGTTGTCTGTTTCTTCTTTCAAGTTTTCTACAATGGACCCATGGCTAAAACTTAAGTTTTCTAATTTTCTCGAAATCTAAAATTGAACTTTTTTTAGCGTAATTAGTTTATCAAAATGTCGTCCTTCAATTAGATTTGGAATCGTCAAAAGCAATTAAGTCAATTTTAAGATATCGTTGATTGAACAAAGTTGACTCTTTCTTGTTTCAAGTGTTCTACATTGGACCCATGGCTAAAACTAAAGTTTTCTAAACTTCCCGAAATCCGAAATTGAACTTTCTTTAACCTAATTAGTTTATCAAAATGTCATCTTTCACCTAGATTTGGTATCGTCATAAGCAAATGAGTCAATTTTGATATATCGTTGATTGAACAAAGTTGACTCTTTCTTGTTTCAAGTGTTGTACAATAGACCCCATGTCTAAAACTCTAGTTTTCTAAACTTCCTGAAATCCGAAATTGAACTTTTTTTAGCGTAATTAGTTTATCAAAATGTCGCCTTTCACTTAGATTTGGAATCGTCAAAAGCAATTAAGTCAATTTTGAGATATCGTTGATTGAACAAAGTTGTCTTTTTCGTTTTTCAAGTTTTCTACAATGGACCCATGGCTAAAACTAAAGCTTTCCAAACTTCCCGACATTTGCAATTGAACTTTCTTTAGCGTAATTAGTTTATCAAAATGTCCTCTTTCACCTAGATTTGGAATCGACAAAAGCAATTAAGTCAATTTTGATATATCGTTGATTGAACAAAGTTGACTCTTTCTTGTTTCAAGTGTTCTACATTGGACCCATGGCTAAAACTAAAGTTTTCTAAACTTCCCGAAATCCGAAATTGACCTTTCTTTAGCCAAATTAGTTTATCAAAATGTCGTCTTTCACCTAGATTTGGAATCGTCAAAAGCAAATGAGTCAATTTTGAGATATCGTTGATTGAACAAAGTTTACTCTTTCTTCTTTCTAGTGTTGTACTAACCCATGGCTATAACTCAAGTTTTCTAAACTTCCCGAAATCCGAAATTGAACTTTTTTTTAGCGTAATTAGTTTATCAAACTTTCGTCTTTCACTTAGATTTGGAATCGTCAAAAGCAATTAAGTCAATTTTGAGATATCGTTGATTGAACAAAGTTGACACTTTCTTGTTTCAAGTGTTCTACATTGGACCCATAGCTAAAACTCAAGTTTTCTAAACTTCCCGAAATCCAAAATTGAACATTCTTTAACCTAATTAGTTTATCAAAATGTCGTCGTTCACCTAGATTTGGAATCGTCAAAAGCGATTAAGTCAATTTTGAGATATCGTTGATTGAACAAAGTTGTCTGTATCTTCTTTCAAGTTTTCTACAATGGACCCATGGCGAAAACTTAAGTTTTCTAATTTTCCCGAAATCTGAAATTGAACTTTTTTTAGCGTAATTAGTTTATCAAAATGTCGTCTTTCACTTAGATTTGGAATCGTCAAAAGCAATTAAGTCAATTTTGAGATATCGTTGATTGAACAAAGTTGACTCTTTCTTGTTTCAAGTGTTCTACATTGGACCCATGGCTAAAACTAAAGTTTTCTAAACTTCCCGAAATCCGAAATTGAACTTTCTTTAACCTAATTAGTTTATCAAAATGTCGTCTTTCACCTAGATTTGGAATCGTCAAAAGCAAATGAGTCAATTTTGAGATATCGTTGATTGAACAAAGTTGACGCTTTCTTCTTTCAAGTGTTGTACAATAGACCCATGGCTATTACTCAAGTTTTCTAAACTTCCCGAAATCCGAAATTGAACTTTTTTTTAGCGTAATTGGTTTATCAAACTGTCGTCTTTCACTTAGATTTGGAATCGTCAAAAGCAATTAAGTCAATTTTGAGATATCGTTGATTGAACAAAGTTGACTCTTTCTTGTTTCAAGTGTTCTACATTGGACCCATAGCTAAAACTCAAGTTTTCTAAACTTCCCGAAAACCAAAATTGAACATTCATTAACCTAATTAGTTTATCAAAATGTCGTCTTTCACCAAGATTTGGAATCGTCAAAAACAATTAAGTCAATTTTGAGATATCGTTGATTGAACAAAGTTGACACTTTCTTGTTTCAAGTGTTGTACAATGGACCAATGGCTAAAACTCAAGTTTTCAAAACTTCCCGAAATCTGAAATTGAACTTTATTTATCGTAATTAGTTTATCAAAATGTCGTCTTTCACGTAGATTTGGAATCGTCAAAAGCAATTAAGTCAATTTTGAGATATCGTTGATTGAACAAAGTGTTCTTTTTCGTCTTTCAAGTTTTCTACAATGGTCCCATGGTTAAAACTCAAGTTTTCTAAACTTCCGAAATCCGAAGTTGAACTTTCTTTAGCGTAATTAGTTTATCAAAATGTCGTCTTTCACCTAGATTTGGAATCATCAAAAGTAATTAAGTCAATTTTCAGATATCGTTGATTGAACAAAGTTGTCTGTTTTTTCTTTCAAGTTTTCTACAATGGACCCATGGCTAAAACTTAAGTTTTCTAATTATTCCGAAATCTGAAATTGAACTTTTTTTAGCGTAATTAGTTTATCAAACTGTCGTCTTTCACTTAGATTTGGAATCGTCAAAAGCAATTAAGTCAATTTTGAGATATCGTTGGTTGAACAAAGTTGACTCTTTCTTGTTTCAAGTGTTCTACATTGGACCCATAGCTAAAACTCAAGTTTTCTAAACTTTTCGAA
This sequence comes from Diospyros lotus, assembly GCF_014633365.1. Classification (NCBI taxonomy): domain Eukaryota; kingdom Viridiplantae; phylum Streptophyta; class Magnoliopsida; order Ericales; family Ebenaceae; genus Diospyros; species Diospyros lotus. Next base: position 21,443,929 of record NC_068346.1, on the reverse strand, counting down.
ATCCAAAATTGAACATTCATTAACCTAATTAGTTTATCAAAATGTCGTCTTTCACCTAGATTTGGAATCGTCAAAAGCAATTAAGTCAATTTTCAGATATCGTTGATTGAACAAAGTTGACTCTTTCTTGTTTCAAGTGTTGTACAATGGACCAATGGCTAAAACTCAAGTTTTCAAAACTTCCCGAAATGGGAAATTGAACTTTCTTTATCGTAATAAGTTTATCAAAATGTCGTCTTTCACCTAGATTTGGAATCGTCAAAAGTAATTAAGTCAATTTTGAGATATCGTTGATTGAACAAAGTTGACTCATTCTTGTTTCAAGTGTTCTACATTGGACCCATGGCTAAAACTCAAGTTTTCAAAACTTCCCGAAATCTGAAATTGAACTTTCTTTAGCGTAATTAGTTTATCAAAATGTCGTCTTTCACCTAGATTTGGAATCGTCAAATGCCAATTAGTCAATTTTGAGATATTGATGATCGAACAAAGTTGACTCTTTCTTGTTTCAAGTGTTCTACATTGGACCCATGGCTAAAACTAAAGTTTTCTAAACTTCCCGAAATCCGAAATTGAACTTTCTTTAACCTAATTAGTTTATCAAAATGTCGTCTTTCACCTAGATTTGGAATCGTCATAAGCAAATGAGTCAATTTTGAGATATCGTTGATTGAAAAAAGTTGTCTTTTTCGGTTTTCAAGTTTTCTGCAATGGACCCATGGCTAAAACTCAAGCTTTCTAAACTTCCCGACATCTGAAATTGGACTTTCTTTAGCGTAATTAGTTTATCAAAATATCGTCTTTCACCTAGATTTGGAATCATCAAAAGTAATGAAGTCAAATTTGAGATATCGTTGATTGAACAAAGTTGTCTGTTTCTTCTTTCAGGTTTTCTACAATGGACCCATGGCTAAAACTAAAGTTTTCAAAACTTCCCGAAATCCGAAATTGAACTTTTTTTAGCGTATTAGTTTATCAAAATGTCGTCTTTCACTTAGATTTGGAATCGTCAAAAGCAATTATGTCAATTTTGAGATATCGTTGATTGAACAAAGTTGTCTTTTTCGTTTTTCAAGTTTTCTACAATGGACCCATGGCTAAAACTCAAGTTTTCTAAACTTCCCGACATCTGAAATTGAACTTTCTTTAGCGTAATTAGTTTATCAAAATGTCATCTTTCACCTAGATTTGGAATCATCAAAAGTAATTAAGTCAATTTTGAGATATCGTTAATTGAACAAAGTTGTTTGTTTCTTTTTCAAGTTTTCTACAATAGACCCATGGCTACAACTTAAGTTTTCTAATTTTCCCGAAATCTGAAATTGAACCTTTTTTAGCGTAATTAGTTTATCAAAATGTCGTCTTTCAATTAGATTTGGAATCGTCAAAAGCAATTAAGTCAATTTTGAGATATCGTTGATTGAACAAAGTTGACTCTTTCTTGTTTCAAGTGTAAACATTTGACCCATGGCTAAAACTAAAGTTTTCTAAACTTCCCGAAATCCGAAATTGAACTTTCTTTAACCTAATTAGTTTATCAAAATGTCGTCTTTCACCTAGATTTGGAATCGTCAAAAGCAAATGAGTCAATTTTGAGATATCGTTGATTGAACAAAGTTGACTCTTTCTTCTTTCATGTGTTGTACAATGGACCAATGGCTAAAACTCAAGTTTTCAAAACTTCCCGAAATCTGAAATTGAACTTTCTTTATCGTAATTAGTTTATCAGAATATCGTCTTTCACCTAGATTTGGAATCGTCAAATGCCAATTAGTCAATTTTGAGATATTGATGCTTGAACAAAGTTGACTCTTTCTTGTTTCAAGTGTTCTACGATAGACCCATGGCTAAAACTCAAGTTTTCTAAACTTCCCGACATCTGAAATTGAACTTTCTTTAGCGTAATTAGTTTATCAAAATGTCATCTTTCACCTAGATTTGGAATCATCAAAAGTAATTAAGTCAATTTTGAGATATCGTTAATTGAACAAAGTTGTTTGTTTCTTTTTCAAGTTTTCTACAATAGACCCATGGCTACAACTTAAGTTTTCTAATTTTCCCGAAATCTGAAATTGAACCTTTTTTAGCGTAATTAGTTTATCAAAATGTCGTCTTTCAATTAGATTTGGAATCGTCAAAAGCAATTAAGTCAATTTTGAGATATCGTTGATTGAACAAAGTTGACTCTTTCTTGTTTCAAGTGTAAACATTTGACCCATGGCTAAAACTAAAGTTTTCTAAACTTCCCGAAATCGTAAATTGAACTTTCTTTAACCTAATTAGTTTATCAAAATGTCGTCTTTCACCTAGATTTGGAATCGTCCAAAGCAAATGAGTCAATTTTGAGATATCGTTGATTGAACAAAGTTGACTCTTTCTTCTTTCAAGTGTTGTACAATGGACCAATGGCTAAAACTCAAGTTTTCAAAACCTTACCGAAATCTGAAATTGAACATTCTTTATCGTAATTAGTTTATCAAAATGTCGTCTTTCACCTAGATTTGGAATCGTCAAAAGCAATTAAGTCAATTTTGAGATATCGTTGATTGAACAAAGTTGACTCTTTCTTGTTTCAAGTGTTCTACATTGGACCCATGGCTAAAACTCAAGTTTTCTAAACTTTCGAAATCCGAAGTTGAACTTTCTTTAGCGTAATTAGTTTATCAAAATGTCGTCTTTCACCTAGATTTGGAATCATCAAAAGTAATTAAATCAATTTTGGGATATCGTTGATTGAACAAAGTTGTCTGTTTCTTCTTTCAAGTTTTCTACAATAGACCCATGGCTAAAACTTAAGTTTTCTAATTTTCCCGAAATCTGAAATTGAACTTTTTTTAGCGTAATTAGTTTATCAAAATGTCGTCTTTCACTTAGATTTGGAATCGTCAAAAGCAATTAAGTCAATTTTGAGATATCGTTGATTTAGCAAAGTTGACTCTTTCTTGTTTCAAGTGTTCTACATTGGACCCATGGCTAAAACTAAGGTTTTCAAAACTTCCCGAAATCCGAAATTGAACTTTCTTTAACCTAATTAGTTTATCAAAATGTCGTCTTTCAGCTAGATTTGGAATCGTCATAAGCAAATGAGTCAATTTTGAGATATCGTTGATTGAACAAAGTTGACTCTTTCTTGTTTCAAGTGTTGTACAATGGACCAATGGCTAAAACTCAAGTTTTCAAAACTTCCCGAAATCTGAAATTGAACTTTGTTTATCGTAATTAGTTTATCAAAATGTCGTCTTTCACCTAGATTTGGAATCGTCAAAAGCAATTAAGTCAATTTTGAGATATCGTTGATTGAACAAAGTTGACTCTTTCCTGTTTCAAGTGTTCTACAATGGACCCATGGCTAAAACTAAAGTTTTCTAAACTTCCCGAAATCCGAAATTGAACTTTCTTTAACCTAATTAGTTTATCAAAATGTCGTCTTTCACCTAGATTTGGAATCGTCATAAGCAAATGAGTCAATTTTGAGATATCGTTGATTGAACAAAGTTGACTCTTTCTTGTTTCAAGTGTTGTACAATGGACCAATGGCTAAAACTCAAGTTTTCAAAACTTCCCGAAATCTGAAATTGAACTTTCTTTATCGTAATTAGTTTATCAAAATGTCGTCTTTCAGCTAGATTTGGAATCGTCAAAAGCAATTAAGTCAATTTTGAGATATCGTTGATTGAACAAAGTTGACTCTTTCTTATTTTAAGTGTTGTACAATGGACCAAAGGCTAAAACTCAAGTTTTCTAAACTTCCCGAAATCCGAAATTGAACTTTTTTTTAGCGTAATTAGTTTATCAAACTGTCGTCTTTCACTTAGATTTGGAATCGTCAAAAGCAATTAAGTCAATTTTGAGATATCGTTGATTGAACAAATTTGACTCTTTCTTGTTTCAAGTGTTCTACATTGGACCCATAGCTAAAACACAAGTTTTCTAAACTTCCCGAAATCCAAAATTGAACATTCTTTAACCTAATTAGTTTATCAAAATGTCGTCTTTCACCTAGATTTGGAATCGTCAAATGCCAATTAGTCAATTTTGAGATATTGATGCTTGAACAAAGTTGACTCTTTCTTGTTTCAAGTGTTCTACGTTAGACCCATGGCTAAAACTCAAGTTTTCTTAACTTCCCAAAATCCGAAATTGAACTTTCTTTAGCGTAATTAGTTTATGAAAATGTCGTCTTTCACCTAGATTTGGAATCGTTAAAAGCAAATGAGTCAATTTTGAGATATCGTTGATTGAACAAAGTTGTCTTTTTCGTTTTTCAAGTTTTCTACAATGGTCCCATGGCTAAAACTCAAGTTTTCTAAACTTCCGAAATCCGAAGTTGAACTTTCTTTAGCGTAATTAGTTTATCAAAATGTCGTCTTTCACCTAGATTTGGAATCATCAAAAGTAATTAAGTCAATTTTGAGATATCGTTGATTGAACAAAGTTGTCTGTTTCTTCTTTCAAGTTTTCTACAATGGACCCATGTCGAAAACTTAAGTTTTCTAATTTTCCCGAAATCTGAAATTGAACTTTTTTTAGCTTAATTAGTTTATCAAAATGTCGTCTTTAACCTAGATTTGAAATCGTCAAAAGCAATTCATTCAATTTTGAGATATCGTTGATTGAACAAAGTTGACTCTTTCTTCTTACAAGTGTTGTACAATGGAACCATGGCTAAAACTCACGTTTTTAAAACTTCCCGAAATCCGAAATTGAACCTTCTTTAGCGTAATTAGTTATTAAAATGTCATCTTTCTCCTAGATTTAGAATCGTCCAAAGCAATTAAGTTAATTTTGAGATATCGTTGATTGAACAAAGTTGACTCTTTCTTGTTTCAAGTGTTCTACATTGGACCCATGGCTAAAACTAAAGTTTTCTAAACTTCCCGAAATCCTAAATTGAACTTTCTTTAACCTAATTAGTTTATCAAAATGTCGTCTTTCAGCTAGATTTGGAATCGTCATAAGCAAATGAGTCAATTTTGAGATATCGTTGATTGAACAAAGTTGACTCTTTCTTGTTTCAAGTGTTGTACAATGGACCAATGGCTAAAACTCAAGTTTTCAAAACCTTACCGAAATCTGAAATTGAACATTCTTTAACCTAATTAGTTTATCAAAATGTCGTCTTTCTCCTAGATTTGGAATCGTCCAAAGCAATTAAGTTAATTTTGAGATATCGTTGATTGAACAAAGTTGACTCTTTCTTGTTTCAAGTTTTCTACAATGGACCCATGGCTAAAACTTAAGTTTTCTAATTTTCCCGAAATCCGAAATTGAACTTTTTTTTAGCGTAATTAGTTTATCAAAATGTCATCTTTCACCTAGATTTGGAATCATCAAAAGTAATTAAGTCAATTTTGAGATATCGTTGATTGAACAAAGTTGACTCTTTCTTTTTTCAAGTGTTCTACAATGGACCCATACCTAAACCTCAAGTTTTCATTACTTCCGAAATCCGAAGTTGAACTTTCTTTAACCTAATTAGTTTATCAAAATGTCGTCTTTCACCTAGATTTGGAATCATCAAAAGTAATTAAGTCAATTTTGAGATATCGTTGATTGAACAAAGTTGTCTGTTTCTTCTTTCAAGTGTTCTACAATGGACCCATGGCTAAAACTTAAGTTTTCTAATTTTCCAGAAATCCGAAATTCAACTTTTTTTTAGCGTAATTAGTTTATCAAAATGTCTTCTTTCACCTAGATTTGGAATCATCAAAAGTAATTAAGTCAATTTTGAGATATCGTTGATTGAACAAAGTTGACTCTTTCTTTTTTCAAGTGTTCTACAATGGACCCATAGCTAAAACTCAAGTTTTCATTACTTCTTGAAATCCGAAATTGAACTTTTTTTAGCTTAATTAGTTTATCAAAATGTCGTCTTTAACCTAGATTTGAAATCGTCAAAAGCAATTCATTCAATTTTGAGATATCGTTGATTGAACAAAGTTGACTCTTTCTTCTTTCAAGTGTTGTACAATAGACCCATGGCTATAACTCAAGTTTTCTAAACTTCACGAAATCTGAAATTGAGCTTTATTTAACCTAATTAGTTTATCAAAATGTCGTCTTTCACCTAGATCTGGAATCGTCAAAAGAAAATGAGTCAATTTTGAGATATCGTTGATTGAACAAAGTTGACTCTTTCTTCTTCAAGTGTTGTACAATAGACCTATGGCTATAACTCAAGTTTTCTAAACTTCCCGAAATCCGAAATTGAACTTTCTTTAACCTAATTAGTTTATCAAAATGTCGTCTTTCTCCTAGATTTGGAATCGTCCAAAGCAATTAAGTTAATTTTGAGATATCGTTGATTGAACAAAGTTGACTCTTTCTTGTTTCAAGTGTTCTACATTGGACCCATGGCTAAAACTAAAGTTTTCTAAACTTCCCGAAATCCGAAATTGAGCTTTATTTAACCTAATTAGTTTATCAAAATGTCGTCTTTCACCTAGATCTGGAATCGTCAAAAGAAAATGAGTCAATTTTGAGATATCGTTGATTGAACAAAGTTGACTCTTTCTTCTTTCAAGTGTTGTACAATAGACCCATGGCTATAACTCAAGTTTTCTAAACTTCCCGAAATCCGAAATTGAACTTTCTTTAACCTAATTAGTTTATCAAAATGTCGTCTTTCACCTAGATTTGGAACCGTCATAAGCAAATGAGTCAATTTTGAGATATCGTTGATTGAACAAAGTTGACTCTTTCTTGTTTCAAGTGTTGTACAATGGACCAATGGCTAAAACTCAAGTTTTCAAAACTTCCCGAAATCTGAAATTGAACTTTCTTTATCGTAATTAGTTTATCAAAATGTCGTCTTTCAGCTAGATTTGGAATCGTCAAAAGCAATTAAGTCAATTTTGAGATATCGTTGATTGAACAAAGTTGACTCTTTCTTGTTTCAAGTGTTGTACAATGGACCAAAGGCTAAAACTCAAGTCTTCTTAACTTCCCAAAATCCGAAATTGAACTTTTTTTAGCGTAATTAGTTTATCAAAATGTCGTCTTTCACCTAGATTTGGAATCGTCAAAAGAAAATGAGTCAATTTTGAGATATCGTTGATTGAACAAAGTTGACTCTTTCTTCTTTCAAGTGTTGTACAATAGACCCATGGCTATAACTCAAGTTTTCTAAACTTCCCGAAATCCGAAATTGAACTTTCTTTAACCTAATTAGTTTATCAAAATGTCGTCTTTCTCCTAGATTTGGAATCGTCCAAAGCAATTAAGTTAATTTTGAGATATCGTTGATTGAACAAAGTTGAGTCTTTCTTGTTTCAAGTGTTCTACATTGGACCCATGGCTAAAACTAAAGTTTTCTAAACTTCCCGAAATCTGAAATTGAACTTTCTTTAACCTAATTAGTTTATCAAAATGTCGTCTTTCACCTAGATTTGGAATCGTTAAAAGCAATTAAGTCAATTTTGAGATATCGTTGATTGCACAAAGTTGTCCTTTTCGTCTTTCAAGTTTTCTACAATGGTCCCATGGCTAAAACTCAAGTTTTCTAAACTTCCGAAATCCGAAGTTGAACTTTCTTTAGCGTTATTAGTTTATCAAAATGTCGTCTTTCACCTAGATTTGGAATCATCAAAAGGAATTAAGTCAATTTTGAGATATCGTTGATTGAACAAAGTTGTCTGTTTCTTCTTTCAAGTTTTCTACAATGGACCCATGTCTAAAACTTAAGTTTTCTAATTTTCCCGAAATCTGAAATTGAACTTTTTTTAGCGTAATTAGTTTATCAAAATGTCGTCTTTCACCTAGATTTGGAATCGTCAAAAGCAATTAAGTCAATTTTGAGATATCGTTGATTGAACAAAGTTGACTCTTTCTTGTTTCAAGTGTTGTACAATGGACCAATGGCTAAAACTCAAGTTTTCAAAACTTCCCGAAATCTGAAATTGAACTTTGTTTATCGTAATTAGTTTATCAAAATGTCGTCTTTCACCTAGATTTGGAATCGTCAAAAGCAATTAAGTCAATTTCGAGATATCGTTGATTGAAGAAAGTTGACTCTTTCTTGTTTCAAGTGTTCTACAATGGACCCATGGCTAAAACTAAAGTTTTTAAAACTTCCCGAAATCCGAAAGTGAACTTTCTTTAACCTACTTAGTTTATCGAAATGTCGTCTTTCAGCTAGATTTGGAATCATCAAAAGCAAATGAGTCAATTTTGAGGTATCGTTGATTGAACAAAGTTGACTCTTTCTTGTTTCAAGTGTTGTACAATGGACCAATGGCTAAAACTCAAGTTTTCAAAACTTCCCGAAATCTGAAATTGAACTTTGTTTATCGTAATTAGTTTATCAAAATGTCGTCTTTCACCTAGATTTGGAATCGTCAAAAGCAATTAAGTCAATTTCGAGATATCGTTGATTGAAGAAAGTTGACTCTTTCTTGTTTCAAGTGTTCTACAATGGACCCATGGCTAAAACTAAAGTTTTTAAAACTTCCCGAAATCCGAAAGTGAACTTTCTTTAACCTAATTAGTTTATCAAAATGTCGTCTTTCAGCTAGATTTGGAATCGTCATAAGCAAATGAGTCAATTTTGAGATATCGTTGATTGAACAAAGTTGAGTCTTTCTTGTTTCAAGTGTTGTACAATGGACCAATGGCTAAAACTCAAGTTTTCAAAACTTCCCGAAATCTGAAATTGAACTTTCTTTATCGTAATTAGTTTATCAAAATGTCATCTTTCACCTAGATTTGGAATCGTCAAAAGCAATTAAGTCAATCATGAGATATCGTTGATTGAACAAAGTTGACTCTTTCTTGTTTCAAGTGTTGTACAATGGACCGATGGCTAAAACTCAAGTTTTCTAAACTTCCCGAAATCCGAAATTGTACTTTTTTTTAGCGTAATTAGTTTATCAAACTGTCGTCTTTCACCTAGATTTGGAATCGTCAAAAGCAATTAAGTCAATTTTGAGATATCGTTGATTGAACAAATTTGACTCTTTCTTGTTTCAAGTGTTCTACATCGGACCCATAGCTAAAACTCAAGTTTTCTAAACTTCTCGAAATCCAAAATTGAACATTCTTTACCCTAATTAGTTTATCAAAATGTCGTCTTTCACCTAGATTTGGGATCGTCAAAAGCAAATGAGTCAATTTTGAGATATCGTTGATTGAACAAAGTTGACTCTTTCTTCTTTCAAGTGTTGTACAATGGACCAATGGCTAAAACTCAAGTTTTCAAAACTTCCCGAAATCTAAAATTGAACTTTCTTTATCGTAATTAGTTTATCAAAATGTCGTCTTTCACCTAGATTTGGAATCGTCAAATGCCAATTAGTCAATTTTGAGATATTGATGATTGAACAAAGTTGACTCTTTCTTGTTTCAAGTGTTCTACGATAGACCCATGGCTAAAACTCATGTTTTCTTAACTTCCCAAAATCCGAAATTGAAGTTTTTTTAGCGTAATTAGTTTATCAAAATGTCGTCTTTCACCTAGATTTGGAATCATCAAAAGTAATTAAGTCAATTTTGAGATATCGTTGATTGAACAAAATTGTCTGTTTCTTCTTTCAAGTTTTCTACAATGGACCCATGTCTAAAACTTAAGTTTTCTAATTTTCTCGAAATCTGAAATGGAACTTTTTTTAGCGTAATTAGTTTATCAAAATGTCGTCTTTCACTTAGATTTGGAATCGTCAAAAGCAATTAAGTCAATTTTGAGATATCGTTGATTGAACAAAGTTGACTCTTTCTTGTTTCAAGTGTTCTACATTGGACCCATGGCTAAAACTAAAGTCTTCTAAACTTCTCGAAATCCGAAATTGAACTTTCTTTAACCTAATTAGTTTATCAAAATGTCGTCTTTCACCTAGATTTGGAATCGTCAAAAGCAAATGAGTCAATTTTGAGATATCGTTGATTGAACAAAGTTGACTCTTTCTTCTTTCAAGTGTTGTACAATAGACCCATGGCTATAACTCAAGTTTTCTAAGCTTCCCGAAATCCGAAATTGAACTTTTTTTTAGCGTAATTGGTTTATCAAACTGTCGTCTTTCACTTAGATTTGGAATCGGCAAAAGCAATTAAGTCAATTTTGAGATATCGTTGATTGAACAAAGTTGACTCTTTCTCGTTTCAAGTGTTCTACATTGGACCCATGGCTAAAACTCAAGTTTTCTAAACTTCCCGAAATCCGAAATTGAACTTATCTTTAGCGTAATTAGTTATTAAAATGTCGTCTTTCACCTATATTTGGAATCGTCAAAAGCAATTAAGTTAATTTTGAGATATCGTTGATTGACAAAGTTGACTCTTTCTTGTTTCGAGTGTTGTACAATGGACTAATGGCTAAAACTCAAGTTTTCAAAACTTCCCGAAATCTGAAATTGAATTTTCTTTATCGTAATTAGTTTATCAAAATGTCGTCTTTCACCTAGATTTGGAATCGTCAAAAGCAATTAAGTCAATTTTGAGATATCGTTGATTGAACCAAGTTGACTCTTTCTTGTTTCAAGTGTTCTACATTGGACCCATGGCTAAAACTCAAGTTTTCAAAACTTCCCGAAATCTGAAATTGAACTTTCTTTATCGTAATTAGTTTATCAAAATGTCGTCTTTCACCTAGATTTGGAATCGTCAAAAGCAATTAAGTCAATTTTGAGATATCGTTGATTGAACCAAGTTGACTCTTTCTTGTTTCAAGTGTTCTACATTGGACCATGGCTAAAACTCAAGTTTTCAAAACTTCCCGAAATCTGAAATTGAACTTTCTTTATCGTAATTAGTTTATCAAAATGTCGTCTTTCACCTAGATTTGGAATCGTCAAAAGCAATTAAGTCAATTTTGAGATATCGTTGATTGAACCAAGTTGACTCTTTCTTGTTTCAAGTGTTCTACATTGGACCCATGGCTAAAACTCAAGTTTTCAAAACTTCCCGAAATCTGAAATTGAACTTTCTTTATCGTAATTAGTTTATCAAAATGTCGTCTTTCACCTAGATTTGGAATCGTCAAAAGCAATTAAGTCAATTTTGAGATATCGTTGATTGAACCAAGTTGACTCTTTCTTGTTTCAAGTGTTCTACAATGGACCCATGGCTAAAACTCAAGTTTTCAAAACTTCCCGAAATCTGAAATTGAACTTTCTTTAGCGTAATTAGTTTATCAAAATGTCGTCTTTCACCTAGATTTGGAATCGTCAAAAGCAATTAAGTCAATTTTGAGATATCGTTGATTGAACCAAGTTGACTCTTTCTTGTTTCAAGTGTTCTACATTGGACCCATGGCTAAAACTCAAGTTTTCTAAACTTCCCGAAATCCGAAATTGAACTTTCTTTAGCGTAATTAGTTTATCAAAATGTCGTCTTTCACCTAGATTTGGAATCGACATAAGCAATTAAGTCAATTTTGAGATATCGTTGATTGAACAAAGTTGTCTGTTTCTTGTTTCAAGTTTTCTACAATGGACCCATGGCTAAAACTTAAGTTTTCTAAACTTCCCGAAATCTGAAATTGAACTTTTTTTAGCGTAATTAGTTTATCAAAATGTCGTCTTTCACTTAGATTTGGAATCGTCAAAAGCAATTAAGTCAATTTTGAGATATCGTTGATTGAACAAAGTTGACTCTTTCTTGTTTCAAGTGTTCTACAATGGACCAATGGCTAAAACTCAAGTTTTCAAAACTTCCCGAAATCCGAAATTGAACTTTCTTTAGCGTAATTAGTTTATCAAAATGTCGTCTTTCACCTAGATTTGGAATCGTCAAATGCCAATTAGTCAATTTTGAGATATTGATGATTGAAGAAAGTTGACTCTTTCTTGTTTCAAGTGTTCTACGATAGACCCATGGCTACAACTCAAGTTTTCTTAACTTCCCAAAATCCGAAATTGAACTTTTTTTAGCGTAATTAGTTTATCAAAATGTCGTATTTCACCTAGATTTGGAATCGTTAAAAGTAATTAAGTCAATTTTGAGATATCGTTGATTGAACAAAGTTGTCTTTTTCGTCTTTCAAGTTTTCTACAATGGTCCCATGGCTAAAACTCAAGTTTTCTAAACTTCCGAAATCCGAAGTTGAACTTTCTTTAGCGTAATTAGTTTATCAAAATGTCGTCTTTCACCTAGATTTGGAATCATCAAAAGTAATTAAGTCAATTTTGAGATATCGTTGATTGAACAAAGTTGTCTGTTTCTTGTTTCAAGTGTTCTACGATAGACCCATGGCTACAACTCAAGTTTTCTTAACTTCCCAAAATCCGAAATTGAACTTTTTTTAGCGTAATTAGTTTATCAAAATGTCGTATTTCACCTAGATTTGGAATCGTTAAAAGTAATTAAGTCAATTTTGAGATATCGTTGATTGAACAAAGTTGTCTTTTTCGTCTTTCAAGTTTTCTACAATGGTCCCATGGCTAAAACTCAAGTTTTCTAAACTTCCGAAATCCGAAGTTGAACTTTCTTTAGCGTAATTAGTTTATCAAAATGTCGTCTTTCACCTAGATTTGGAATCATCAAAAGTAATTAAGTCAATTTTGAGATATCGTTGATTGAACAAAGTTGTCTGTTTCTTCTTTCAAATTTTCTACAATGGACCCATGGCTAAAACTTAAGTTTTCTCATTTTCCTGAAATCCGAAATTGAACTTTTTTTTAGCGTAATTAGTTTATCAAAATGTCATCTTTCACCTAGATTTGGAATCATCAAAAGTAATTAAGTCAATTTTGAGATATCGTTGATTGAACAAAGTTGACTCTTTCTTTTTTCAAGTGTTCTACAATGGACCCATAGCTAAAACTCAAGTTTTCATTACTTCCTGAAATCCGAAATTGAATTTTTTTTAGCTTAATTAGTTTATCAAAATGTCGTCTTTAACCTAGATTTGAAATCGTCAAAAGCAATTCATTCAATTTTGAGATATCGTTGATTGAACAAAGTTGACTCTTTCTTCTTACAAGTGTTGTACAATGGAACCATGGCTAAAACTCACGTTTTTAAAACTTCCCGAAATCCGAAATTGAACCTTCTTTAGCGTAATTAGTTATTAAAATGTCATCTTTCTCCTAGATTTGGAATCGTCCAAAGCAATTAAGTTAATTTTGAGATATCATTGATTGAACAAAGTTGACTCTTTCTTGTTTCAAGTGTTCTACATTGGACCCATGGCTAAAACTAAAGTTTTCTAAACTTCCCGAAATCCGAGATTGGGCTTTATTTAACCTAATTAGTTTATCAAAATGTCATCTTTCACCTAGATCTGGAATCGTCAAAAGCAAATGAGTCAATTTTGAGATATCGTTGATTGAACAAAGTTGACTCTTTCTTCTTTCAAGTGTTGTACAATAGACCCATGGCTATAACTCAAGTTTTCTAAACTTCCCGAAATTCGAAATTGAACTTTCTTTAACCTAATTAGTTTATCAAAATGTCGTCTTTCTCCTAGATTTGGAATCGTCCAAAGCAATTAAGTTAATTTTGAGATATCGTTGATTGAACAAAGTTGACTCTTTCTTGTTTCAAGTGTTCTACATTGGACCCATGGCTAAAACTAAAGATTTCTAAACTTCCCGAAATCTGAAATTGAACTTTCTTTAACCTAATTAGTTTATCAAAATGTCGTCTTTCACCTAGATTTGGCATCGTCAAAAGCAAATGAGTCAATTTTGAGATATCGTTGATTGAACAAAGTTGACTCTTTCTTGTTTCAAGTGTTCTACATTGGACCCATGGCTAAAACTCAAGTTTTCTAAACTTCCCGAAATCCGAAATTGAACTTATTTTTAGCGTAATTAGTTATTAAAATGTCGTCTTTCACCTATATTTGGAATCGTAAAAAGCAATTAAGTCAATTTTGAGATATCGTTGATTGAACAAAGTTGACTCTTTCTTGTTTCAAGTGTTGTACAATGGACTAATGGCTAAAACTCAAGTTTTCAAAACTTCCCGAAATCTGAAATTGAACTTTCTTTATCGTAATTAGTTTATCAAAATGTCGTCTTTCACTTAGATTTGGAATCGTCAAAAGCAATTAAGTCAATTTTAAGATATCGTTGATTGAACAAAGTTGACTCTTTCTTGTTTCAAGTGTTCTACATTGGACCCATGGCTAAAACTAAAGTTTTCTAAACTTCCCGAAATCCGAAATTGAACTTTCTTTAACCTAATTAGTTTATCAAAATGTCGTCTTTCACCTAGATTTGGAATCGTCAAAAGCAAATGAGTCAATTTTGAGATATCGTTGATTGAACAAAGTTGACTCTTTCTTGTTTCAAGTGTTGTACAATGGACCCATGGCTAAAACTCAAGTTTTCTAAACTTCCCGAAATCCGAAATTGAACTTTCTTTAAGCGTAATTAGTTTATCAAAATGTCGTCTTTCACCTAGATTTGGAATCGTCAAAAGCAATTAAGTCAATTTTGAGATATCGTTGATTGAACAAAGTTGACTCTTTCTTCTTTCAAGTGTTGTACAATGGACCCATGGCTAAAACTCAAGTTTTCTAAACTTCCCGAAATCCAGAAATTGAACATTCTTTAACCTAATTAGTTTATCAAAATGTCGTCTTTCACCTAGATTTGGAATCGTCAAAAGCAAATGAGTCAATTTTGAGATATCGTTGATTGAACAAAGTTGACTCTTTCTTCTTTCAAGTGTTGTACAATGGACCCATGGCTAAAACTCAAGTTTTCTAAACTTCCCGAAATCGAAATTGAACTTTCTTTAACCTAATTAGTTTATCAAAATGTCGTCTTTCACCTAGATTTGGAATCGTCAAAAGCAAATGAGTCAATTTTGAGATATCGTTGATTGAACAAAGTTGACTCTTTCTTCTTTCAAGTGTTGTACAATGGACCCATGGCTAAAACTCAAGTTTTCTAAACTTCCCGAAATCTGAAATTGAACTTTCTTTAACCTAATTAGTTTATCAAAATGTCGTCTTTCACCTAGATTTGGAATCGTCAAAAGCAATTAAGTCAATTTTGAGATATCGTTGATTGAACAAAGTTGACTCTTTCTTCTTTCAAGTGTTCTACAATGGACCCATGGCTAAAACTCAAGTTTTCTAAACTTCCCGAAATCTGAAATTGAACTTTCTTTAACCGTAATTAGTTTATCAAAATGTCGTCTTTCACCTAGATTTGGAATCGTCAAAAGCAATTAAGTCAATTTTGAGATATCGTTGATTGAACAAAGTTGACTCTTTCTTCTTTCAAGTGTTGTACAATAAACCCATGGCTAAAACTCAAGTTTTCTAAACTTCCCGAAATCCGAAATTGAACTTATTTTTAGCGTAATTAGTTTATCAAACTGTCGTCTTTCACTCAGATTTGGAATCGTAAAAAGCAATTAAGTCAACTTTGAGATATCGTTGATTGAACAAAGTTGACTCTTTCTTGTTTCAAGTGTTCTACATTGGACCCATAGCTAAAACTCAAGTTTTCTAAACTGCCCGAAATCCAAAATTGAACAGTCTTTAACCTAATTAGTTTATCAAAATGTCGTCTTTTACCTAGATTTGGAATCGTCAAAAGCAATTAAGTCAATTTTGAGATATCGTTCATTGAACAAAGTTGTTTGTATCTTCTTTCAAGTTTTCTACAATGGACCCATGGCTAAAACTTTAGTTTTCTAATTTTCCCGAAATCTGAAATTGAACTCTTTTTAGCGTAATTAGTTTATCAAAATGTCGTGTTTCATCTAGATTTGGAATCGTCATAAGCAAATGAGTCAATTTTGAGATATCGTTGATTGAACAAAGTTGACTCTTTCTTGTTTCAAGTGTTGTACAATGGACCCATGGCTAAAACTCAAGTTTTCTAAACTTCCCGAAATCCGAAATTGAACTTTCTTTAGCGTAATTAGTTTATCAAAATGTCGTCTTTCACCTAGATTTGGAATCGTCAAAAGCAATTAAGTCAATTTTGAGATATCGTTGATTGAACAAAGTTGACTCTTTCTTGTTTCAAGTGTTGTACAATGGACCAATAGCTAAAACTCAAGTTTTCAAAACTTCCCGAAATCCGAAATTGAACTTTCTTTAACCTAATTAGTTTATCAAAATGTCGTCTTTCACCTAGATTTGGAATCGTCAAAAGCAAATGAGTCAATTTTGAGATATCGTTGATTGAACAAAGTTGACTCTTTCTTCTTTCAAGTGTTGTACAATGGACCAATGGCTAAAACTCAAGTTTTCAAAACTTCCCGAAATCCGAAATTGAACTTTCTTTAACCTAATTAGTTTATCAAAATGTCGTCTTTCACCTAGATTTGGTATCGTCAAAAGGAAATGAGTCAATTTTGAGATATCGTTGATTGAACAAAGTTGACTCTTTCTTCTTTCAAGTGTTGTACAATGGACCAATGGCTAAAACTCAAGTTTTCAAAACTTCCCGAAATCTGAAATTGAACTTTCTTTATCGTAATTAGTTTATCAAAATGTCGTCTTTCACCTAGATTTGGAATCGTCAAAAGCAATTAGTCAATTTTGAGATATCGTTGATTGAACAAAGTTGACTCTTTCTTGTTTCAAGTGTTCTACAATGGACCCATGGCTAAAACTCAAGTTTTCTAAACTTCCCGAAATCCGAAATTGAACTTTTTTTAGCGTAATTAGTTTATCAAAATGTCGTCTTTCACATAGATTTGGAATCGTCAAAAGCAATTAAGTCAATTTTGAGATATCGTTGATTGAACAAAGTTGTCTTTTTCGTCTTTCAAGTTTTCTACAATGGTCCCATGGCTAAAACTCAAGTTTTCTAAACTTCCGAAATCCGAAGTTGAACTTTCTTTAGCGTAATTAGTTTATCAAAATGTCGTCTTTCACCTAGATTTGGAATCATCAAAAGTAATTAAGTCAATTTTGAGATATCGTTGATTGAACAAAATTGTCTGTTTCTTCTTTCAAGTTTTCTACAATGGACCCATGTCTAAAACTTAAGTTTTCTAATTTTCTCGAAATCTGAAATTGAACTTTTTTTAGCGTAATTAGTTTATCAAAATGTCGTCTTTCACTTAGATTTGGAATCGTCAAAAGCAATTAAGTCAATTTTGAGATATCGTTGATTGAACAAAGTTGACTCTTTCTTGTTTCAAGTGTTCTACATTGGACCCATGGCTAAAATTAAAGTTTTCTAAACTTTCCGAAATCCGAAATTAAACTTTCTTTAACCTAATTAGTTTATCAAAATGTCGTCTTTCACCTAGATTTGGAATCGTCAAAAGCAATTAGTCAATTTTGAGATATCGTTGATTGAACAAAGTTGACTCTTTCTTCTTTCAAGTGTTGTACAATTGACCCATGGCTAAAACTCAAGTTTTCAAAACTTCCCGAAATCTGAAATTGAACTTTCTTTAGCGTAATTAGTTTATCAAAATGTCGTCTTTCACCTAGATTTGGAATCGTCAAAAGCAATTAGTCAATTTTGAGATATCGTTGATTGAACAAAGTTGACTCTTTCTTGTTTCAAGTGTTCTACAATGGACCCATGGCTAAAACTCAAGTTTTCTAAACTTCCCGAAATCGAAATTGAACTTTCTTTATCGTAATTAGTTTATCAAAATGTCGTCTTTCACCTAGATTTGGAATCGTCAAAAGCAATTAAGTCAATTTTGAGATATCGTTGATTGAACAAAGTTGACTCTTTCTTGTTTCAAGTGTTCTACAATGGACCCATGGCTAAAACTCAAGTTTTCAAAACTTCCCGAAATCTGAGATTGAACTTTCTTTAGCGTAATTAGTTTATCAAAATGTCGTCTTTCACCTAGATTTGGAATCGTCAAAAGCAAATGAGTCAATTTTGAGATATCGTTGATTGAACAAAGTTGACTCTTTCTTGTTTCAAGTGTTGTACAATGGACCCATGGCTAAAACTCAAGTTTTCTAAACTTCCCGAAATCTGAAATTGAACTTTTTTTAGCGTAATTAGTTTATCAAAATGTCGTCTTTCACTTAGATTTGGAATCGTCAAAAGCAATTAAGTCAATTTTGAGATATCGTTGATTGAACAAAGTTGACTCTTTCTTGTTTCAAGTGTTCTACATTGGACCCATGGCTAAAACTCAAGTTTTCTAAACTTCCCGAAATCCGAAATTGAACTTTCTTTAACCTAATTAGTTTATCAAAATGTCGTCTTTCACCTAGATTTGGAATCGTCAAAAGCAAATGAGTCAATTTTGAGATATCGTTGATTGAACAAAGTTGACTCTTTCTTCTTTCAAGTGTTGCTACAATGACCCATGGCTAAAACTCTAGTTTTCTAAACTTCCCGAAATCCGAAATTGAACTTTTTTTAGCGTAATTAGTTTATCAAAATGTCGTCTTTCACTTAGATTTGGAATCGTCAAAAGCAATTAAGTCAATTTTGAGATATCGTTGATTGAACAAAGTTGACTCTTTCTTGTTTCAAGTGTTCTACATTGGACCCATGGCTAAAACTCAAGTTTTCTAAACTTCCCGAAATCCGAAATTGAACTTTCTTTAACCTAATTAGTTTATCAAAATGTCGTCTTTCACCTAGATTTGGAATCATCAAAAGCAAATGAGTCAATTTTGAGATATCGTTGATTGAACAAAGTTGACTCTTTCTTCTTTCAAGTGTTCTACAATGGACCAATGGCTAAAACTCAAGTTTTCTAAACTTCCCGAAATCGAAATTGAACTTTTTTTAGCGTAATTAGTTTATCAAAATGTCGTCTTTCACATAGATTTGGAATCGTCAAAAGCAATTAAGTCAATTTTGAGATATAGTTGAATGAACAAAGTTGACTCTTTCTTGGTTCAAGTGTTCTACATTGGACCCATGGCTAAAACTAAAGTTTTCTAAACTTCCCGAAATCCAAAATTAAATTTTCTATAACCTAATTAGTTTATCAAAATGTCGTCTTTCACCTAATTTGGAATCGTTAAAAGCAATTAAGTCAATTTTGAGATATCGTTGATTTAGCAAAGTTGTCTTTTTCTTCTATCAAGTTTTCTACAAAGGACCCATGGCTAAAACTCAAGCTTTCTAAACTTCCCGACATCTGAAATTGAACTTTCTTTAGCGTAATTAGTTTATCAAAATGTCATCTTTCACCTAGATTTGGAATCCTCAAAAGTAATTAAGTCAATTTTGAGATATCGTTGATTGAACAAAGTTGTCTGTTTCTTCTTTCAGGTTTTCTACATTGGACCCATGGCGAAAACTTAAGTTTTCTAATTTTCCCGAAATCTGAAATTGAACTTTTTTTAGCGTAATTAGTTTATCAAAATGTCGTCTTTCACCTAGATTTGGAATCGTCAAAAGCAATTAAGTCAATTTTGAGATATCGTTGATTGAACAAAGTTGACTCTTTCTTCTTTCAAGTGTTCTACATTGGACCCATGGCTAAAACTAAAGTTTTCTAAACTTCCCGAAATCCGAAATTGAACTTTCTTTAACCTAATTAGTTTATCAAAATGTCGTCTTTCACCTAGATTTGGAGTCGTCATAAGCAAATGAGTCAATTTTGAGATATCGTTGATTGAACAAAGTTGACTCTTTCTTGTTTCAAGTGTTGTACAATAGACCCATGGCTAAAACTCTAGTTTTCTAAACTTCCCGAAATCCGAAATTGAACTTTTTTTAGCGTAATTAGTTTATCAAAATGTCGTCTTTCACTTACATTTGAAATCGTCAAAAGCAATCTAGTCAATTTTGAGATATCGTTGATTGAACAAAGTTGTCTTTTTCGTTTTTCAAGTTTTCTACAATGGACCCATGGCTAAAACTCAAGCTTTCTAAACTTCCCGACATCGGAAATTGAACTTTCTTTAGCGTAATTAGTTTATCAAAATGTCATCTTTCACCTAGATTTGGAATCATCAAAAGTAATTAAGTCAATTTTGAGATATCGTTGATTGAACAAAGTTGACTGTTTCTTCTTTCAAGTTTTCTACAATGGACCAATGGCTAAAACTCAAGTTTTCTAAACTACCCGAAATTCGAAATTGAACTTTTTTTTAGCGTAATTAGTTTATCAAACTGTCGTCTTTCACTTAGATTTGGAATCGTCAAAAGCAATTAAGTCAATTTTGAGATATCGTTGATTGAACAAAGTTGTCTTTTTCGTTTTTCAAGGTTTCTACAATGGACCCATGGCTAAAACTAAAGTTTTCTAAACTTCCCGAAATCCGAAATTGAACTTTCTTTAACCTAATTAGTTTATCAAAATGTCGTCTTTCACCTAGATTTGGAATCGTCAAAAGCAATTAAGTCAATTTTGAGATATCGTTGATTGAACAAAGTTGACTCTTTCTTGTTTCAAGTGTTCTACAATGGACCCATGGCTAAAACTCAAGTTTTCTAAACTTCCCGAAATCTGAAATTGAACTTTTTTAAGCGTAATTAGTTTATCAAAATGTCGTCTTTCACCTAGATTTGGAATCGTCAAAAGCAATTAAGTCAATTTTGAGATATCGTTGATTGAACAAAGTTGACTCTTTCTTGTTTCAAGTGTTCTACATTGGACCCATGGCTAAAACTCAAGTTTTCTAAACTTCCCGAAATCCGAAATTGAACTTTCTTTAACCTAATTAGTTTATCAAAATGTCGTCTTTCACCTAGATTTGGAATCGTCAAAAGCAAATGAGTCAATTTTGAGATATCGTTGATTGAACAAAGTTGACTCTTTCTTCTTTCAAGTGTTGTACAATGGACCCATGGCTAAAACTCTAGTTTTCTAAACTTCCCGAAATTAGAAATTGAACTTTTTTTAGCGTAATTATTTTATCAAAATGTCGTCTTTCACTTACATTTGGAATCGTCAAAAGCAATTAAGTCAATTTTGAGATATCGTTGATTGAACAAAGTTGTCTTTTTCGTTTTTCAAGTTTTCTACAATGGACCCATGGCTAAAACTCAAGCTTTCTAAACTTCCCGACATCGAAATTGAACTTTCTTTAGCGTAATTAGTTTATCAAAATGTCATCTTTCACCTAGATTTGGAATCATCAAACGTAATTAAGTCAATTTTCAGATATCGTTGATTGAACAAAGTTGACTCTTTCATGTTTCAAGTGTTCTACATTGGACCCATGGCTAAAACTAAAGTTTTCTAAACTTCCCGAAATCCGAAATTGAACTTTCTTTAACTTAATTAGTTTATCAAAATGTTGTCTTTCACCTAGATTTGGAATCGTCAAAAGCAAATGAGTCAATTTTGAGATATCGTTGATTGTACAAAGTTGACTCTTTCTTGTTTCAAGTGTTCTACATTGGACCCATGGCTAAAACTAAAGTTTTCTAAACTTCCCGAAATCCGAAATTGAACTTTCTTTAACCTAATTAGTTTATCAAAATGTTGTCTTTCACCTAGATTTGGAGTCGTCATAAGCAAATGAGTCAAATTTGAGATATCGTTGATTGAACAAAGTTAACTCTTTCTTGTTTCAAGTGTTGTACAATTGACCCATGTCTAAAACTCTAGTTTTCTAAACTTCCCGAAATTAGAAATTGAACATTCTTTAACCTAATTAGTTTATCAAAATGTCGTCTTTCACATAGATTTGGAATCGTCAAAAGCAATTAAGTCAATTTTGAGATATCGTTGATTGAACAAAGTTGTTTGTATCTTCTTTCAAGTTTTCTACAATGGACCCATGGCTAAAACTTAAGTTTTCTAATTCTCCCGAAATCTGAAATTGATCTTTTTTAAGCGTAATTTGTTTATCAAAATGTCGTCTTTCACTTAGATTTGGAATTGTCAAAAGCAATTAAGTCAGTTTTGAGATATCGTTGATTGAACAAAGTTGTCTTTTTCGTCTTTCAAGTTTTCTACAATGGTCCCATGGCTAAAACTCAAGTTTTCTAAACTTCCCGAAATCTGAAATTGAACTTTCTTTAACCTAATTAGTTTATCAAAATGTCGTCTTTCACCTAGATTTGGCATCGTCAAAAGCAAATGAGTCAATTTTGAGATATCGTTGATTGAACAAAGTTGACTCTTTCTTCTTTCAAGTGTTGTACAATAAACCCATGGCTAAAACTCAAGTTTTCTAAACTTCCCGAAATCCGAAATTGAACTTATTTTTAGCGTAATTAGTTTATCAAACTGTCGTCTTTCACTCAGATTTGGAATCGTAAAAAGCAATTAAGTCAATTTTGAGATATCGTTGATTGAACAAAGTTGACTCTTTCTTGTTTCAAGTGTTCTACATTGGACCCATAGCTAAAACTCAAGTTTTCTAAACTGCCCGAAATCCAAAATTGAACAGTCTTTAACCTAATTAGTTTATCAAAATGTCGTCTTTTACCTAGATTTGGAATCGTCAAAAGCAATTAAGTCAATTTTGAGATATCGTTCATTGAACAAAGTTGTTTGTATCTTCTTTCAAGTTTTCTACAATGGACCCATGGCTAAAACTTTAGTTTTCTAATTTTCCCGAAATCTGAAATTGAACTCTTTTTAGCGTAATTAGTTTATCAAAATGTCGTGTTTCACATAGATTTGGAATCGTCAAAAGCAATTAAGTCAATTTTGAGATATAGTTGAATGAACAAAGTTGACTCTTTCTTGTTTCTAGTGTTCTACATTGGACCCATGGCTAAAACTAAAGTTTTCTAAACTTCCCGAAATCCAAAATTAAATTTTCTATAACCTAATTAGTTTATCAAAATGTCGTCTTTCACCTAGATTTGGAACCGTCATAAGCAAATGAGTCAATTTTGAGATATCGTTGATTGAACAAAGTTGACTCTTTCTTGTTTCAAGTGTTGTACAATGGACCAATGGCTAAAACTCAAGTTTTCAAAACTTCCCCAAATCTGAAATTGAACTTTCTTTATCGTAATTAGTTTATCAAAATGTCGTCTTTCTCCTAGATTTGGAATCGTCAAAAGCAATTAAGTCAATTTTGAGATATCGTTGATTGAACAAAGTTGACTCTTTCTTCTTTCAAGTGTTGTACAATGGACCAATAGCTAAAACTCAAGTTTTCAAAACTTCTTGAAATCCGAAATTGAACTTTCTTTAACCTAATTAGTTTATCAAAATGTCGTCTTTCAGCTAGATTTGGAATCATCAAAAGTAAATGAGTCAATTTTGAGATATCGTTGATTGAACAAAGTTGACTCTTTCTTGTTTCAAGTGTTGTACAATGGACCAATGGCTAAAACTCAAGTTTTCAAAACTTCCCGAAATCTGAAATTGAACTTTGTTTATCGTAATTAGTTTATCAAAATGTCGTCTTTCACCTAGATTTGGAATCGTCAAAAGCAATTAAGTCAATTTTGAGATATCGTTGATTGAACAAAGTTGACTCTTTCTTGTTTCAAGTGTTCTACAATGGACCCATGGCTAAAACTAAAGTTTTCAAAACTTCCCGAAATCCGAAATTGAACTTTTTTTAACCTAATTAGTTTATCAAAATGTCGTCTTTCAGCTAGATTTGGAATCGTCATAAGCAAATGAGTCAATTTTGAGATATCGTTGATTGAACAAAGTTGACTCTTTCTTGTTTCAAGTGTTGTACAATGGACCAATGGCTAAAACACAAGTTTTCAAAACTTCCCGAAATCTGAAATTGAACTTTCTTTATCGTAATTAGTTTATCAAAATGTCGTCTTTCACCTAGATTTGGAATCGTCAAAAGCAATTAAGTCAATTTTGAGATATCGTTGATTGAACAAAGTTGACTCTTTCTTGTTTCAAGTGTTGTACAATGGACCGATGGCTAAAACTCAAGTTTTCTAAACTTCCCAAAATCCGAAATTGAACTTTTTTTTAGCGTAATTAGTTTATCAAACTGTCGTCTTTCAGTTAGATTTGGAATCGTCAAAAGCAATTAAGTCAATTTTGAGATATCGTTGATTGAACAAATTTGACTCTTTCGTGTTTCAAGTGTTCTACATTGGACCCATAGCTAAAACTCAAGTTTTCTAAACTTCCCGAAATCCAAAATTGAACATTCTTTACCCTAATTAGTTTATCAAAATGTCGTCTTTCACCTAGATTTGGAATCGTCAAAAGCAAATGAGTCAATTTTGAGATATCGTTGATTGAACAAAGTTGACTCTTTCTTCTTTCAAGTGTTGTACAATGGACCAATGGCTAAAACTCAAGTTTTCAAAACTTCCCGCAATCTGAAATTGAACTTTCTTTATCGTAATTAGTTTATCAAAATGTCGTCTTTCACCTAGATTTGGAATCGTCAAATGCCAATTAGTCAATTTTGAGATATTGATGATTTAACAAAGTTGACTCTTTCTTGTTTCAAGTGTTCTACGATAGACCCATGGCTAAAACTCAAGTTTTCTAAACTTCCGAAATCCGAAGTTGAACTTTCTTTAGCGTAATTAGTTTATCAAAATGTCGTCTTTCACCTAGATTTGGAATCGTCAAAAGCAAATGAGTCAATTTTGAGATATCGTTGATTGAACAAAGTTGACTCTTTCTTCTTTCAAGTGTTGTACAATGGACCAATGGCTAAAACTCAAGTTTTCAAAACTTCCCGCAATCTGAAATTGAACTTTCTTTATCGTAATTAGTTTATCAAAATGTCGTCTTTCACCTAGATTTGGAATCGTCAAATGCCAACTAGTCAATTTTGAGATATTGATGATTTAACAAAGTTGACTCTTTCTTGTTTCAAGTGTTCTACGATAGACCCATGGCTAAAACTAAAGTTTTCAAAACTTCCCGAAATCCGAAATTGAACTTTCTTTAACCTAATTAGTTTATCAAAATGTCGTCTTTTACCTAGATTTGGAGTCGTCATAAGCAAATGAGTCAATTTTGAGTTATCGTTGATTGAACAAAGTTGACTCTTTCTTGTTTCAAATGTTGTACAATAGACCCATGTCTAAAACTCTAGTTTTCTAAACTTCCCGAAATCCGAAATTGAACTTTTTTTAGCGTAATTTGTTTATCAAACTGTCGTCTTTCACTTCGATTTGGAATCGTCAAAAGCAATTAAGTCAATTTTGAGATATCGTTGATTGAACAAATTTGACCCTTTCTTGTTTCAAGTGTTCTACATTGGACCCATAGCTAAAACTCAAGTATTCTAAATTTCCCAAAATCCAAAATTGAACATTCTTTAACCTAATTAGTTTATCAAAATGTCGTCTTTCACCTAGATTTGGAATGGTCAAAAGCAAATGAGTCAATTTTGAGATATCGTTGATTGAACAAAGTTGACTCTTTCTTCTTTCAAGTGTTGTACAATGGACCAATGGCTAAAACTCAAGTTTTCAAAACTTCCCGAAATCCGAAATTGAACTTTCTTTAACCTAATTAGTTTATCAAAATGTCGTCTTTCACCTAGATTTGGAATCGTCAAAAGTAAATGAGTCAATTTTGAGATATCGTTGATTGAACAAAGTTGACTCTTTCTTCTTTCAAGTGTTGTACAATGGACCAATGGCTAAAACTCAAGTTTTCAAAACTTCCCGAAATCTGAAATTGAACCTTCTTTATCGTAATTAGTTTATCAAAATGTCGTCTTTCACCTAGATTTGGAATCGTCAAATGCCAATTAGTCAATTTTGAGATATTGATGATTGAACAAAGTTGACTCTTTCTTGTTTCAAGTGTTCTACGATAGACCCATGGCTAAAACTCAAGTTTTCTTAACTTCCCAAAATCCGAAATTGAACTTTTTTTAGCGTAATTAGTTTATCAAAATGTCGTCTTTCACCTAGATTTGGAATCGTTAAAAGCAATTAAGTCAATTTTGAGATATCGTTGATTGAACAAAGTTGTCTTTTTCGTCTTTCAAGTTTTCTACAATGGTCCCATGGCTAAAACTCAAGTTTTCTAAACTTCCGAAATCCGAAGTTGAACTTTCTTTAGCGTAATTAGTTTATCAAAATGTCGTCTTTCACCTAGATTTGGAATCATCAAAAGTAATTAAGTCAATTTTGAGATATCGTTGATTGAACAAAATTGTCTGTTTCTTCTTTCAAGTTTTCTACAATGGACCCATGTCTAAAACTTAAGTTTTCTAATTTTCTCGAAATCTGAAATTGAACTTTTTTTAGCGTAATTAGTTTATCAAAATGTCGTCTTTCACTTAGATTTGGAATCGTCAAAAGCAATTAAGTCAATTTTGAGATATCGTTGATTGAACAAAGTTGACTCTTTCTTGTTTCAAGTGTTCTACATTGGACCCATGGCTAAAATTAAAGTTTTCTAAACTTTCCGAAATCCGAAATTAAACTTTCTTTAACCTAATTAGTTTATCAAAATGTCGTCTTTCACCTACATTTGGAGTCGTCATAGGCAAATGAGTCAATTTTGAGATATCGTTGATTGAACAAAGTTGACTCTTTCTTGTTTCAAGTGTTGTACAATAGACCCATGGCTAAAACTAAAGTTTTCTAAACTTCCCGAAATCTGAAATTGAACTTTTTTTAGCGTAATTAGTTTATCAAAATGTCGTCTTTCACCTAGATTTGGAATCGTCATAAGCAAATGAGTCGATTTTGAGATATCGTTGATTGAACAAAGTTGACTCTTTCTTGTTTCAAGTGTTGTACAATAGACTCATGTCTAAAACTCTAGTTTTCTAAACATCCCGAAATCAAATTGAACATTCATTAACCTAATTAGTTATCAAAATGTCGTCTTTTGCCTAGATTTGGAATCGTTAAAAGCAATTAAGTCAATTTTGAGATATCGTTGATTTAGCAAAGTTGTCTTTTTCTTCTATAAAGTTTTCTACAACGGACCCATGGCTAAAACTAAAGCTTTCTAAACTTCCCGACATCTGAGATTGAATATCTTTAGCGTAATTAGTTTATCAAAATGTCGTCTTTCACCTAGATTTGGAATCCTCATAAGCAAATGAGTCAATTTTGAGATATCGTTGATTGAACAAAGTTGACTCTTTCTTGTTTCAAGTGTTGTACAATAGACCCATGGCTATAACTCAGGTTTTCTAAACTTCCCGAAATCTGAAATTGAACTTTTTTTTAGCGTAATTGGTTTATCAAAATGTCGTCTTTCACTTAGATTTGGAATCGTCAAAAAGCAATTAAGTCAATTTTGAGATATCGTTCATTGAACAAAGTTGACTCTTTCTTGTTTCAAGTGTTCTACATTGGACCCATAGCTAAAACTCAAGTTTTCTAAACTTCCCGAAATCCAAAATTAAACATTCTTTAACCTAATTAGTTTATCAAAATGTCGTCTTTCACCTAGATTTGGAATCGTCAAAAGCAAATGAGTCAATTTTGAGATATCGTTGATTGAACAAAGTTGACTCTTTCTTCTTTCAAGTGTTGTACAATAGACCCATGGCTATAACTCAGGTTTTCTAAACTTCCCGAAATCCGAAATTGAACTTTTTTTTAGCGTAATTGGTTTATCAAACTGTCGTCTTTCACTTAGATTTGGAATCGTCAAAAGCAATTAAGTCAATTTTGAGATATCGTTGATTGAACAAAGTTTACTCTTTCTTGTTTCAAGTGTTCTACATTGGACCCATAGCTAAAATTCAACTTTTCTAAACTTCCCGAAATCCAAAATTGAACATTCATTAACCTAATTAGTGTATCAAAATGTCGTCTTTCACCTAGATTTGGAATCATCAAAAGCAATTAAGTCAATTTTGAGATATCGTTGATTGAACAAAGTTGTCTGTATCTTCTTTAAAGTTTTCTACAATGGACCAATGGCTAAAACTTAAGTTTTCTAATTTTCCCGAAATCTGAAATTGAACTTTTTTTAGCGTAATTAGTTTATCAAAATGTCGTGTTTCACATAGATTTGGAATCGTCAAAAGCAATTAAGTCAATTTTGAGATATAGTTGAATGAACAAAGTTGACTCTTTCTTGGTTCAAGTGTTCTACATTGGACCCATGGCTAAAACTAAAGTTTTCTAAACTTCCCGAAATCCAAAATTAAATTTTCTATAACCTAATTAGTTTATCAAAATGTCGTCTTTCACCTAAATTTGGAATCGTTAAAAGCAATTAAGTCAATTTTGAGATATCGTTGATTTAGCAAAGTTGTCTTTTTCTTCTATCAAGTTTTCTACAAAGGACCCATGGCTAAAACTAAAGCTTTCTAAACTTCCCGACATCTGAAATTGAATTTCTTTAGCGTAATTAGTTTATCAAAATGTCATCTTTCACCTAGAATTGGAATCCTCAAAAGTAATTAAGTCAATTTTGAGATATCGTTGATTGAACAAAGTTGTCTGTTTCTTCTTTCAGGTTTTCTACATTGGACCCATGGCGAAAACTTAAGTTTTCTAATTTTCCCGAAATCTGAAATTGAACTTTTTTTAGCGTAATTAGTTTATCAAAATGTCGTCTTTCACCTAGATTTGGAATCGTCAAAAGCAAATGAGTCAATTTTGAGATATCGTTGATTGAACAAAGTTGACTCTTTCTTCTTTCAAGTGTTCTACATTGGACCAATGGCTAAAACTAAAGTTTTCTAAACTTCCCGAAATCCGAAATTGAACTTTCTTTAACCTAATTAGTTTATCAAAATGTCGTCTTTCACCTAGATTTGGAGTCGTCATAAGCAAATGAGTCAATTTTGAGATATCGTTGATTGAACAAAGTTGACTCTTTCTTGTTTCAAGTGTTGTACAATAGACCCATGTCTAAAACTCTAGTTTTCTAAACTTCCCGAAATCCGAAATTGAACTTTTTTTAGCGTAATTAGTTTATCAAAATGTCGTCTTTCACTTACATTTAAAATCGTCAAAAGCAATCTAGTCAATTTTGAGATATCGTTGATTGAACAAAGTTGTCTTTTTCGTTTTTCAAGTTTTCTACAATGGACCCATGGCTAAAACTCAAGCTTTCTAAACTTCCCGACATCGGAAATTGAACTTTCTTTAGCGTAATTAGTTTATCAAAATGTCATCTTTCACCTAGATTTGGAATCATCAAAAGTAATTAAGTCAATTTTGAGATATCGTTGATTGAACAAAGTTGACTGTTTCTTCTTTCAAGTTTTCTACAATGGACCAATGGCTAAAACTCAAGTTTTCTAAACTACCCGAAATTCGAAATTGAACTTTTTTTTAGCGTAATTAGTTTATCAAACTGTCGTCTTTCACTTAGATTTGGAATCGTCAAAAGCAATTAAGTCAATTTTGAGATATCGTTGATTGAACAAAGTTGTCTTTTTCGTTTTTCAAGGTTTCTACAATGGACCCATGGCTAAAACTAAAGTTTTCTAAACTTCCCGAAATCCGAAATTGAACTTTCTTTAACCTAATTAGTTTATCAAAATGTCGTCTTTCACCTAGATTTGGAATCGTCAAAAGCAATTAAGTCAATTTTGAGATATCGTTGATTGAACAAAGTTGTCTGTATCTTCTTTCAAGTTTTCTACAATGGACCCATGGCTAAAACTTAAGTTTTCTAATTTTCCCGAAATCTGAAATTGATCTTTTTTAAGCGTAATTTGTTTATCAAAATGTCGTCTTTCACTTAGATTTGGAATTGTCAAAAGCAATTAAGTCAGTTTTGAGATATCGTTGATTGAACAAAGTTGACTCTTTCTTGTTTCAAGTGTTCTACATTGGACCCATGGCTAAAACTAAAGTTTTCTAAACTTCCCGAAATCCGAAATTGAACTTTCTTTAACCTAATTAGTTTATCAAAATGTCGTCTTTCACCTAGATTTGGAGTCGTCATAAGCAAATGAGTCAATTTTGAGATATCGTTGATTGAACAAAGTTGACTCTTTCTTGTTTCAAGTGTTGTACAATAGACCCATGTCTAAAACTCTAGTTTTCTAAACTTCCCGAAATTAGAAATTGAACTTTTTTTAGCGTAATTATTTTATCAAAATGTCGTCTTTCACTTACATTTGGAATCGTCAAAAGCAATTAAGTCAATTTTGAGATATCGTTGATTGAACAAAGTTGTCTTTTTCGTTTTTCAAGTTTTCTACAATGGACCCATGGCTAAAACTCAAGCTTTCTAAACTTCCCGACATCGGAAATTGAACTTTCTTTAGCGTAATTAGTTTATCAAAATGTCATCTTTCACCTAGATTTGGAATCATCAAACGTAATTAAGTCAATTTTCAGATATCGTTGATTGAACAAAGTTGACTCTTTCATGTTTCAAGTGTTCTACATTGGACCCATGGCTAAAACTAAAGTTTTCTAAACTTCCCGAAATCCGAAATTGAACTTTCTTTAACTTAATTAGTTTATCAAAATGTTGTCTTTCACCTAGATTTGGAATCGTCAAAAGCAAATGAGTCAATTTTGAGATATCGTTGATTGTACAAAGTTGACTCTTTCTTGTTTCAAGTGTTCTACATTGGACCCATGGCTAAAACTAAAGTTTTCTAAACTTCCCGAAATCCGAAATTGAACTTTCTTTAACCTAATTAGTTTATCAAAATGTTGTCTTTCACCTAGATTTGGAGTCGTCATAAGCAAATGAGTCAAATTTGAGATATCGTTGATTGAACAAAGTTAACTCTTTCTTGTTTCAAGTGTTGTACAATTGACCCATGTCTAAAACTCTAGTTTTCTAAACTTCCCGAAATTAGAAATTGAACATTCTTTAACCTAATTAGTTTATCAAAATGTCGTCTTTCACATAGATTTGGAATCGTCAAAAGCAATTAAGTCAATTTTGAGATATCGTTGATTGAACAAAGTTGTTTGTATCTTCTTTCAAGTTTTCTACAATGGACCCATGGCTAAAACTTAAGTTTTCTAATTCTCCCGAAATCTGAAATTGATCTTTTTTAAGCGTAATTTGTTTATCAAAATGTCGTCTTTCACTTAGATTTGGAATTGTCAAAAGCAATTAAGTCAGTTTTGAGATATCGTTGATTGAACAAAGTTGTCTTTTTCGTCTTTCAAGTTTTCTACAATGGTCCCATGGCTAAAACTCAAGTTTTCTAAACTTCCCGAAATCTGAAATTGAACTTTCTTTAACCTAATTAGTTTATCAAAATGTCGTCTTTCACCTAGATTTGGCATCGTCAAAAGCAAATGAGTCAATTTTGAGATATCGTTGATTGAACAAAGTTGACTCTTTCTTCTTTCAAGTGTTGTACAATAAACCCATGGCTAAAACTCAAGTTTTCTAAACTTCCCGAAATCCGAAATTGAACTTATTTTTAGCGTAATTAGTTTATCAAACTGTCGTCTTTCACTCAGATTTGGAATCGTAAAAAGCAATTAAGTCAATTTTGAGATATCGTTGATTGAACAAAGTTGACTCTTTCTTGTTTCAAGTGTTCTACATTGGACCCATAGCTAAAACTCAAGTTTTCTAAACTGCCCGAAATCCAAAATTGAACAGTCTTTAACCTAATTAGTTTATCAAAATGTCGTCTTTTACCTAGATTTGGAATCGTCAAAAGCAATTAAGTCAATTTTGAGATATCGTTCATTGAACAAAGTTGTTTGTATCTTCTTTCAAGTTTTCTACAATGGACCCATGGCTAAAACTTTAGTTTTCTAATTTTCCCGAAATCTGAAATTGAACTCTTTTTAGCGTAATTAGTTTATCAAAATGTCGTGTTTCACATAGATTTGGAATCGTCAAAAGCAATTAAGTCAATTTTGAGATATAGTTGAATGAACAAAGTTGACTCTTTCTTGTTTCTAGTGTTCTACATTGGACCCATGGCTAAAACTAAAGTTTTCTAAACTTCCCGAAATCCAAAATTAAATTTTCTATAACCTAATTAGTTTATCAAAATGTCGTCTTTCACCTAGATTTGGAACCGTCATAAGCAAATGAGTCAATTTTGAGATATCGTTGATTGAACAAAGTTGACTCTTTCTTGTTTCAAGTGTTGTACAATGGACCAATGGCTAAAACTCAAGTTTTCAAAACTTCCCCAAATCTGAAATTGAACTTTCTTTATCGTAATTAGTTTATCAAAATGTCGTCTTTCTCCTAGATTTGGAATCGTCAAAAGCAATTAAGTCAATTTTGAGATATCGTTGATTGAACAAAGTTGACTCTTTCTTCTTTCAAGTGTTGTACAATGGACCAATAGCTAAAACTCAAGTTTTCAAAACTTCTTGAAATCCGAAATTGAACTTTCTTTAACCTAATTAGTTTATCAAAATGTCGTCTTTCAGCTAGATTTGGAATCATCAAAAGTAAATGAGTCAATTTTGAGATATCGTTGATTGAACAAAGTTGACTCTTTCTTGTTTCAAGTGTTGTACAATAGACCCATGGCTAAAACTCTAGTTTTCTAAACTTCCCGAAATTAGAAATTGAACTTTTTTTAGCGTAATTATTTTATCAAAATGTCGTCTTTCACTTACATTTGGAATCGTCAAAAGCAATTAAGTCAATTTTGAGATATCGTTGATTGAACAAAGTTGTCTTTTTCGTTTTTCAAGTTTTCTACAATGGACCCATGGCTAAAACTCAAGCTTTCTAAACTTCCCGACATCGGAAATTGAACTTTCTTTAGCGTAATTAGTTTATCAAAATGTCATCTTTCACCTAGATTTGGAATCATCAAACGTAATTAAGTCAATTTTCAGATATCGTTGATTGAACAAAGTTGACTCTTTCATGTTTCAAGTGTTCTACATTGGACCCATGGCTAAAACTAAAGTTTTCTAAACTTCCCGAAATCCGAAATTGAACTTTCTTTAACTTAATTAGTTTATCAAAATGTTGTCTTTCACCTAGATTTGGAATCGTCAAAAGCAAATGAGTCAATTTTGAGATATCGTTGATTGTACAAAGTTGACTCTTTCTTGTTTCAAGTGTTCTACATTGGACCCATGGCTAAAACTAAAGTTTTCTAAACTTCCCGAAATCCGAAATTGAACTTTCTTTAACCTAATTAGTTTATCAAAATGTTGTCTTTCACCTAGATTTGGAGTCGTCATAAGCAAATGAGTCAAATTTGAGATATCGTTATTTGAACAAAGTTAACTCTTTCTTGTTTCAAGTGTTGTACAATTGACCCATGTCTAAAACTCTAGTTTTCTAAACTTCCCGAAATTAGAAATTGAACATTCTTTAACCTAATTAGTTTATCAAAATGTCGTCTTTCACATAGATTTGGAATCGTCAAAAGCAATTAAGTCAATTTTGAGATATCGTTGATTGAACAAAGTTGTTTGTATCTTCTTTCAAGTTTTCTACAATGGACCCATGGCTAAAACTTAAGTTTTCTAATTCTCCCGAAATCTGAAATTGATCTTTTTTAAGCGTAATTTGTTTATCAAAATGTCGTCTTTCACTTAGATTTGGAATTGTCAAAAGCAATTAAGTCAGTTTTGAGATATCGTTGATTGAACAAAGTTGTCTTTTTCGTCTTTCAAGTTTTCTACAATGGTCCCATGGCTAAAACTCAAGTTTTCTAAACTTCCCGAAATCTGAAATTGAACTTTCTTTAACCTAATTAGTTTATCAAAATGTCGTCTTTCACCTAGATTTGGCATCGTCAAAAGCAAATGAGTCAATTTTGAGATATCGTTGATTGAACAAAGTTGACTCTTTCTTCTTTCAAGTGTTGTACAATAAACCCATGGCTAAAACTCAAGTTTTCTAAACTTCCCGAAATCCGAAATTGAACTTATTTTTAGCGTAATTAGTTTATCAAACTGTCGTCTTTCACTCAGATTTGGAATCGTAAAAAGCAATTAAGTCAATTTTGAGATATCGTTGATTGAACAAAGTTGACTCTTTCTTGTTTCAAGTGTTCTACATTGGACCCATAGCTAAAACTCAAGTTTTCTAAACTGCCCGAAATCCAAAATTGAACAGTCTTTAACCTAATTAGTTTATCAAAATGTCGTCTTTTACCTAGATTTGGAATCGTCAAAAGCAATTAAGTCAATTTTGAGATATCGTTCATTGAACAAAGTTGTTTGTATCTTCTTTCAAGTTTTCTACAATGGACCCATGGCTAAAACTTTAGTTTTCTAATTTTCCCGAAATCTGAAATTGAACTCTTTTTAGCGTAATTAGTTTATCAAAATGTCGTGTTTCACATAGATTTGGAATCGTCAAAAGCAATTAAGTCAATTTTGAGATATAGTTGAATGAACAAAGTTGACTCTTTCTTGTTTCTAGTGTTCTACATTGGACCCATGGCTAAAACTAAAGTTTTCTAAACTTCCCGAAATCCAAAATTAAATTTTCTATAACCTAATTAGTTTATCAAAATGTCGTCTTTCACCTAGATTTGGAACCGTCATAAGCAAATGAGTCAATTTTGAGATATCGTTGATTGAACAAAGTTGACTCTTTCTTGTTTCAAGTGTTGTACAATGGACCAATGGCTAAAACTCAAGTTTTCAAAACTTCCCCAAATCTGAAATTGAACTTTCTTTATCGTAATTAGTTTATCAAAATGTCGTCTTTCTCCTAGATTTGGAATCGTCAAAAGCAATTAAGTCAATTTTGAGATATCGTTGATTGAACAAAGTTGACTCTTTCTTCTTTCAAGTGTTGTACAATGGACCAATAGCTAAAACTCAAGTTTTCAAAACTTCTTGAAATCCGAAATTGAACTTTCTTTAACCTAATTAGTTTATCAAAATGTCGTCTTTCAGCTAGATTTGGAATCATCAAAAGTAAATGAGTCAATTTTGAGATATCGTTGATTGAACAAAGTTGACTCTTTCTTGTTTCAAGTGTTGTACAATGGACCAATGGCTAAAACTCAAGTTTTCAAAACTTCCCGAAATCTGAAATTGAACTTTGTTTATCGTAATTAGTTTATCAAAATGTCGTCTTTCACCTAGATTTGGAATCGTCAAAAGCAATTAAGTCAATTTTGAGATATCGTTGATTGAACAAAGTTGACTCTTTCTTGTTTCAAGTGTTCTACAATGGACCCATGGCTAAAACTAAAGTTTTCAAAACTTCCCGAAATCCGAAATTGAACTTTTTTTAACCTAATTAGTTTATCAAAATGTCGTCTTTCAGCTAGATTTGGAATCGTCATAAGCAAATGAGTCAATTTTGAGATATCGTTGATTGAACAAAGTTGACTCTTTCTTGTTTCAAGTGTTGTACAATGGACCAATGGCTAAAACACAAGTTTTCAAAACTTCCCGAAATCTGAAATTGAACTTTCTTTATCGTAATTAGTTTATCAAAATGTCGTCTTTCACCTAGATTTGGAATCGTCAAAAGCAATTAAGTCAATTTTGAGATATCGTTGATTGAACAAAGTTGACTCTTTCTTGTTTCAAGTGTTGTACAATGGACCGATGGCTAAAACTCAAGTTTTCTAAACTTCCCAAAATCCGAAATTGAACTTTTTTTTAGCGTAATTAGTTTATCAAACTGTCGTCTTTCAGTTAGATTTGGAATCGTCAAAAGCAATTAAGTCAATTTTGAGATATCGTTGATTGAACAAATTTGACTCTTTCGTGTTTCAAGTGTTCTACATTGGACCCATAGCTAAAACTCAAGTTTTCTAAACTTCCCGAAATCCAAAATTGAACATTCTTTACCCTAATTAGTTTATCAAAATGTCGTCTTTCACCTAGATTTGGAATCGTCAAAAGCAAATGAGTCAATTTTGAGATATCGTTGATTGAACAAAGTTGACTCTTTCTTCTTTCAAGTGTTGTACAATGGACCAATGGCTAAAACTCAAGTTTTCAAAACTTCCCGCAATCTGAAATTGAACTTTCTTTATCGTAATTAGTTTATCAAAATGTCGTCTTTCACCTAGATTTGGAATCGTCAAATGCCAATTAGTCAATTTTGAGATATTGATGATTTAACAAAGTTGACTCTTTCTTGTTTCAAGTGTTCTACGATAGACCCATGGCTAAAACTCAAGTTTTCTAAACTTCCGAAATCCGAAGTTGAACTTTCTTTAGCGTAATTAGTTTATCAAAATGTCGTCTTTCACCTAGATTTGGAATCGTCAAAAGCAAATGAGTCAATTTTGAGATATCGTTGATTGAACAAAGTTGACTCTTTCTTCTTTCAAGTGTTGTACAATGGACCAATGGCTAAAACTCAAGTTTTCAAAACTTCCCGCAATCTGAAATTGAACTTTCTTTATCGTAATTAGTTTATCAAAATGTCGTCTTTCACCTAGATTTGGAATCGTCAAATGCCAACTAGTCAATTTTGAGATATTGATGATTTAACAAAGTTGACTCTTTCTTGTTTCAAGTGTTATACGATAGACCCATGGCTAAAACTAAAGTTTTCAAAACTTCCCGAAATCCGAAATTGAACTTTCTTTAACCTAATTAGTTTATCAAAATGTCGTCTTTTACCTAGATTTGGAGTCGTCATAAGCAAATGAGTCAATTTTGAGTTATCGTTGATTGAACAAAGTTGACTCTTTCTTGTTTCAAATGTTGTACAATAGACCCATGTCTAAAACTCTAGTTTTCTAAACTTCCCGAAATCCGAAATTGAACTTTTTTTAGCGTAATTTGTTTATCAAACTGTCGTCTTTCACTTCGATTTGGAATCGTCAAAAGCAATTAAGTCAATTTTGAGATATCGTTGATTGAACAAATTTGACCCTTTCTTGTTTCAAGTGTTCTACATTGGACCCATAGCTAAAACTCAAGTATTCTAAATTTCCCAAAATCCAAAATTGAACATTCTTTAACCTAATTAGTTTATCAAAATGTCGTCTTTCACCTAGATTTGGAATGGTCAAAAGCAAATGAGTCAATTTTGAGATATCGTTGATTGAACAAAGTTGACTCTTTCTTCTTTCAAGTGTTGTACAATGGACCAATGGCTAAAACTCAAGTTTTCAAAACTTCCCGAAATCCGAAATTGAACTTTCTTTAACCTAATTAGTTTATCAAAATGTCGTCTTTCACCTAGATTTGGAATCGTCAAAAGTAAATGAGTCAATTTTGAGATATCGTTGATTGAACAAAGTTGACTCTTTCTTCTTTCAAGTGTTGTACAATGGACCAATGGCTAAAACTCAAGTTTTCAAAACTTCCCGAAATCTGAAATTGAACCTTCTTTATCGTAATTAGTTTATCAAAATGTCGTCTTTCACCTAGATTTGGAATCGTCAAATGCCAATTAGTCAATTTTGAGATATTGATGATTGAACAAAGTTGACTCTTTCTTGTTTCAAGTGTTCTACGATAGACCCATGGCTAAAACTCAAGTTTTCTTAACTTCCCAAAATCCGAAATTGAACTTTTTTTAGCGTAATTAGTTTATCAAAATGTCGTCTTTCACCTAGATTTGGAATCGTTAAAAGCAATTAAGTCAATTTTGAGATATCGTTGATTGAACAAAGTTGTCTTTTTCGTCTTTCAAGTTTTCTACAATGGTCCCATGGCTAAAACTCAAGTTTTCTAAACTTCCGAAATCCGAAGTTGAACTTTCTTTAGCGTAATTAGTTTATCAAAATGTCGTCTTTCACCTAGATTTGGAATCATCAAAAGTAATTAAGTCAATTTTGAGATATCGTTGATTGAACAAAATTGTCTGTTTCTTCTTTCAAGTTTTCTACAATGGACCCATGTCTAAAACTTAAGTTTTCTAATTTTCTCGAAATCTGAAATTGAACTTTTTTTAGCGTAATTAGTTTATCAAAATGTCGTCTTTCACTTAGATTTGGAATCGTCAAAAGCAATTAAGTCAATTTTGAGATATCGTTGATTGAACAAAGTTGACTCTTTCTTGTTTCAAGTGTTCTACATTGGACCCATGGCTAAAATTAAAGTTTTCTAAACTTTCCGAAATCCGAAATTAAACTTTCTTTAACCTAATTAGTTTATCAAAATGTCGTCTTTCACCTACATTTGGAGTCGTCATAGGCAAATGAGTCAATTTTGAGATATCGTTGATTGAACAAAGTTGACTCTTTCTTGTTTCAAGTGTTGTACAATAGACCCATGGCTAAAACTAAAGTTTTCTAAACTTCCCGAAATCTGAAATTGAACTTTTTTTAGCGTAATTAGTTTATCAAAATGTCGTCTTTCACCTAGATTTGGAATCGTCATAAGCAAATGAGTCGATTTTGAGATATCGTTGATTGAACAAAGTTGACTCTTTCTTGTTTCAAGTGTTGTACAATAGACTCATGTCTAAAACTCTAGTTTTCTAAACATCCCGAAATCAAATTGAACATTCATTAACCTAATTAGTTATCAAAATGTCGTCTTTTGCCTAGATTTGGAATCGTTAAAAGCAATTAAGTCAATTTTGAGATATCGTTGATTTAGCAAAGTTGTCTTTTTCTTCTATAAAGTTTTCTACAACGGACCCATGGCTAAAACTAAAGCTTTCTAAACTTCCCGACATCTGAGATTGAATATCTTTAGCGTAATTAGTTTATCAAAATGTCGTCTTTCACCTAGATTTGGAATCCTCATAAGCAAATGAGTCAATTTTGAGATATCGTTGATTGAACAAAGTTGACTCTTTCTTGTTTCAAGTGTTGTACAATAGACCCATGGCTATAACTCAGGTTTTCTAAACTTCCCGAAATCTGAAATTGAACTTTTTTTTAGCGTAATTGGTTTATCAAAATGTCGTCTTTCACTTAGATTTGGAATCGTCAAAAAGCAATTAAGTCAATTTTGAGATATCGTTCATTGAACAAAGTTGACTCTTTCTTGTTTCAAGTGTTCTACATTGGACCCATAGCTAAAACTCAAGTTTTCTAAACTTCCCGAAATCCAAAATTAAACATTCTTTAACCTAATTAGTTTATCAAAATGTCGTCTTTCACCTAGATTTGGAATCGTCAAAAGCAAATGAGTCAATTTTGAGATATCGTTGATTGAACAAAGTTGACTCTTTCTTCTTTCAAGTGTTGTACAATAGACCCATGGCTATAACTCAGGTTTTCTAAACTTCCCGAAATCCGAAATTGAACTTTTTTTTAGCGTAATTGGTTTATCAAACTGTCGTCTTTCACTTAGATTTGGAATCGTCAAAAGCAATTAAGTCAATTTTGAGATATCGTTGATTGAACAAAGTTTACTCTTTCTTGTTTCAAGTGTTCTACATTGGACCCATAGCTAAAATTCAACTTTTCTAAACTTCCCGAAATCCAAAATTGAACATTCATTAACCTAATTAGTGTATCAAAATGTCGTCTTTCACCTAGATTTGGAATCATCAAAAGCAATTAAGTCAATTTTGAGATATCGTTGATTGAACAAAGTTGTCTGTATCTTCTTTAAAGTTTTCTACAATGGACCAATGGCTAAAACTTAAGTTTTCTAATTTTCCCGAAATCTGAAATTGAACTTTTTTTAGCGTAATTAGTTTATCAAAATGTCGTGTTTCACATAGATTTGGAATCGTCAAAAGCAATTAAGTCAATTTTGAGATATAGTTGAATGAACAAAGTTGACTCTTTCTTGGTTCAAGTGTTCTACATTGGACCCATGGCTAAAACTAAAGTTTTCTAAACTTCCCGAAATCCAAAATTAAATTTTCTATAACCTAATTAGTTTATCAAAATGTCGTCTTTCACCTAAATTTGGAATCGTTAAAAGCAATTAAGTCAATTTTGAGATATCGTTGATTTAGCAAAGTTGTCTTTTTCTTCTATCAAGTTTTCTACAAAGGACCCATGGCTAAAACTAAAGCTTTCTAAACTTCCCGACATCTGAAATTGAATTTCTTTAGCGTAATTAGTTTATCAAAATGTCATCTTTCACCTAGAATTGGAATCCTCAAAAGTAATTAAGTCAATTTTGAGATATCGTTGATTGAACAAAGTTGTCTGTTTCTTCTTTCAGGTTTTCTACATTGGACCCATGGCGAAAACTTAAGTTTTCTAATTTTCCCGAAATCTGAAATTGAACTTTTTTTAGCGTAATTAGTTTATCAAAATGTCGTCTTTCACCTAGATTTGGAATCGTCAAAAGCAAATGAGTCAATTTTGAGATATCGTTGATTGAACAAAGTTGACTCTTTCTTCTTTCAAGTGTTCTACATTGGACCAATGGCTAAAACTAAAGTTTTCTAAACTTCCCGAAATCCGAAATTGAACTTTCTTTAACCTAATTAGTTTATCAAAATGTCGTCTTTCACCTAGATTTGGAGTCGTCATAAGCAAATGAGTCAATTTTGAGATATCGTTGATTGAACAAAGTTGACTCTTTCTTGTTTCAAGTGTTGTACAATAGACCCATGTCTAAAACTCTAGTTTTCTAAACTTCCCGAAATCCGAAATTGAACTTTTTTTAGCGTAATTAGTTTATCAAAATGTCGTCTTTCACTTACATTTAAAATCGTCAAAAGCAATCTAGTCAATTTTGAGATATCGTTGATTGAACAAAGTTGTCTTTTTCGTTTTTCAAGTTTTCTACAATGGACCCATGGCTAAAACTCAAGCTTTCTAAACTTCCCGACATCGGAAATTGAACTTTCTTTAGCGTAATTAGTTTATCAAAATGTCATCTTTCACCTAGATTTGGAATCATCAAAAGTAATTAAGTCAATTTTGAGATATCGTTGATTGAACAAAGTTGACTGTTTCTTCTTTCAAGTTTTCTACAATGGACCAATGGCTAAAACTCAAGTTTTCTAAACTACCCGAAATTCGAAATTGAACTTTTTTTTAGCGTAATTAGTTTATCAAACTGTCGTCTTTCACTTAGATTTGGAATCGTCAAAAGCAATTAAGTCAATTTTGAGATATCGTTGATTGAACAAAGTTGTCTTTTTCGTTTTTCAAGGTTTCTACAATGGACCCATGGCTAAAACTAAAGTTTTCTAAACTTCCCGAAATCCGAAATTGAACTTTCTTTAACCTAATTAGTTTATCAAAATGTCGTCTTTCACCTAGATTTGGAATCGTCAAAAGCAATTAAGTCAATTTTGAGATATCGTTGATTGAACAAAGTTGTCTGTATCTTCTTTCAAGTTTTCTACAATGGACCCATGGCTAAAACTTAAGTTTTCTAATTTTCCCGAAATCTGAAATTGATCTTTTTTAAGCGTAATTTGTTTATCAAAATGTCGTCTTTCACTTAGATTTGGAATTGTCAAAAGCAATTAAGTCAGTTTTGAGATATCGTTGATTGAACAAAGTTGACTCTTTCTTGTTTCAAGTGTTCTACATTGGACCCATGGCTAAAACTAAAGTTTTCTAAACTTCCCGAAATCCGAAATTGAACTTTCTTTAACCTAATTAGTTTATCAAAATGTCGTCTTTCACCTAGATTTGGAGTCGTCATAAGCAAATGAGTCAATTTTGAGATATCGTTGATTGAACAAAGTTGACTCTTTCTTGTTTCAAGTGTTGTACAATAGACCCATGTCTAAAACTCTAGTTTTCTAAACTTCCCGAAATTAGAAATTGAACTTTTTTTAGCGTAATTATTTTATCAAAATGTCGTCTTTCACTTACATTTGGAATCGTCAAAAGCAATTAAGTCAATTTTGAGATATCGTTGATTGAACAAAGTTGTCTTTTTCGTTTTTCAAGTTTTCTACAATGGACCCATGGCTAAAACTCAAGCTTTCTAAACTTCCCGACATCGGAAATTGAACTTTCTTTAGCGTAATTAGTTTATCAAAATGTCATCTTTCACCTAGATTTGGAATCATCAAACGTAATTAAGTCAATTTTCAGATATCGTTGATTGAACAAAGTTGACTCTTTCATGTTTCAAGTGTTCTACATTGGACCCATGGCTAAAACTAAAGTTTTCTAAACTTCCCGAAATCCGAAATTGAACTTTCTTTAACTTAATTAGTTTATCAAAATGTTGTCTTTCACCTAGATTTGGAATCGTCAAAAGCAAATGAGTCAATTTTGAGATATCGTTGATTGTACAAAGTTGACTCTTTCTTGTTTCAAGTGTTCTACATTGGACCCATGGCTAAAACTAAAGTTTTCTAAACTTCCCGAAATCCGAAATTGAACTTTCTTTAACCTAATTAGTTTATCAAAATGTTGTCTTTCACCTAGATTTGGAGTCGTCATAAGCAAATGAGTCAAATTTGAGATATCGTTGATTGAACAAAGTTAACTCTTTCTTGTTTCAAGTGTTGTACAATTGACCCATGTCTAAAACTCTAGTTTTCTAAACTTCCCGAAATTAGAAATTGAACATTCTTTAACCTAATTAGTTTATCAAAATGTCGTCTTTCACATAGATTTGGAATCGTCAAAAGCAATTAAGTCAATTTTGAGATATCGTTGATTGAACAAAGTTGTTTGTATCTTCTTTCAAGTTTTCTACAATGGACCCATGGCTAAAACTTAAGTTTTCTAATTCTCCCGAAATCTGAAATTGATCTTTTTTAAGCGTAATTTGTTTATCAAAATGTCGTCTTTCACTTAGATTTGGAATTGTCAAAAGCAATTAAGTCAGTTTTGAGATATCGTTGATTGAACAAAGTTGTCTTTTTCGTCTTTCAAGTTTTCTACAATGGTCCCATGGCTAAAACTCAAGTTTTCTAAACTTCCCGAAATCTGAAATTGAACTTTCTTTAACCTAATTAGTTTATCAAAATGTCGTCTTTCACCTAGATTTGGCATCGTCAAAAGCAAATGAGTCAATTTTGAGATATCGTTGATTGAACAAAGTTGACTCTTTCTTCTTTCAAGTGTTGTACAATAAACCCATGGCTAAAACTCAAGTTTTCTAAACTTCCCGAAATCCGAAATTGAACTTATTTTTAGCGTAATTAGTTTATCAAACTGTCGTCTTTCACTCAGATTTGGAATCGTAAAAAGCAATTAAGTCAATTTTGAGATATCGTTGATTGAACAAAGTTGACTCTTTCTTGTTTCAAGTGTTCTACATTGGACCCATAGCTAAAACTCAAGTTTTCTAAACTGCCCGAAATCCAAAATTGAACAGTCTTTAACCTAATTAGTTTATCAAAATGTCGTCTTTTACCTAGATTTGGAATCGTCAAAAGCAATTAAGTCAATTTTGAGATATCGTTCATTGAACAAAGTTGTTTGTATCTTCTTTCAAGTTTTCTACAATGGACCCATGGCTAAAACTTTAGTTTTCTAATTTTCCCGAAATCTGAAATTGAACTCTTTT
This sequence comes from Diospyros lotus, assembly GCF_014633365.1. NCBI lineage: Eukaryota > Viridiplantae > Streptophyta > Magnoliopsida > Ericales > Ebenaceae > Diospyros > Diospyros lotus. The sequence continues at coordinate 21,401,057 of NC_068346.1, read as the reverse complement.
TAGCGTAATTAGTTTATCAAAATGTCGTGTTTCACATAGATTTGGAATCGTCAAAAGCAATTAAGTCAATTTTGAGATATAGTTGAATGAACAAAGTTGACTCTTTCTTGTTTCTAGTGTTCTACATTGGACCCATGGCTAAAACTAAAGTTTTCTAAACTTCCCGAAATCCAAAATTAAATTTTCTATAACCTAATTAGTTTATCAAAATGTCGTCTTTCACCTAGATTTGGAACCGTCATAAGCAAATGAGTCAATTTTGAGATATCGTTGATTGAACAAAGTTGACTCTTTCTTGTTTCAAGTGTTGTACAATGGACCAATGGCTAAAACTCAAGTTTTCAAAACTTCCCCAAATCTGAAATTGAACTTTCTTTATCGTAATTAGTTTATCAAAATGTCGTCTTTCTCCTAGATTTGGAATCGTCAAAAGCAATTAAGTCAATTTTGAGATATCGTTGATTGAACAAAGTTGACTCTTTCTTCTTTCAAGTGTTGTACAATGGACCAATAGCTAAAACTCAAGTTTTCAAAACTTCTTGAAATCCGAAATTGAACTTTCTTTAACCTAATTAGTTTATCAAAATGTCGTCTTTCAGCTAGATTTGGAATCATCAAAAGTAAATGAGTCAATTTTGAGATATCGTTGATTGAACAAAGTTGACTCTTTCTTGTTTCAAGTGTTGTACAATGGACCCATGGCTAAAACTCAAGTTTTCTAAACTTCCCGAAATCTGAAATTGAACTTTGTTTATCGTAATTAGTTTATCAAAATGTCGTCTTTCACCTAGATTTGGAATCGTCAAAAGCAATTAAGTCAATTTTGAGATATCGTTGATTGAACAAAGTTGACTCTTTCTTGTTTCAAGTGTTCTACAATGGACCCATGGCTAAAACTAAAGTTTTCAAAACTTCTCGAAATCCGAAATTGAACTTTTTTTAACCTAATTAGTTTATCAAAATGTCGTCTTTCAGCTAGATTTGGAATCGTCATAAGCAAATGAGTCAATTTTGAGATATCGTTGATTGAACAAAGTTGACTCTTTCTTGTTTCAAGTGTTGTACAATGGACCAATGGCTAAAACACAAGTTTTCAAAACTTCCCGAAATCTGAAATTGAACTTTCTTTATCGTAATTAGTTTATCAAAATGTCGTCTTTCACCTAGATTTGGAATCGTCAAAAGCAATTAAGTCAATTTTGAGATATCGTTGATTGAACAAAGTTGACTCTTTCTTGTTTCAAGTGTTGTACAATGGACCGATGGCTAAAACTCAAGTTTTCTAAACTTCCCGAAATCCGAAATTGAACTTTCTTTAGCGTAATTAGTTTATCAAAATGTCGTCTATCACCTAGATTTGGAATCGTTAAAAGCAATTAAGTCAATTTTGAGATATCGTTGATTGAACAAAGTTGTCTGTTTTTTCTTTCAAGTTTTCTACAATGGACCCATGGCTAAAATTTAAGTTTTCTAATTTCCCGAAATCTGAAATTGAACTTTTTTTAGCGTAATTAGTTTATCAAAATGTCGTCTTTCACTTAGATTTGGAATCGTCAAAAGCAATTAAGTCAATTTTGAGATATCGTTGATTGAACAAAGTTGACTCTTTCTTGTTTCAAGTGTTCTACATTGGACCCATGGCTAAAACTAAAGTTTTCTAAACTTCCCGAAATCCGAAATTGAACTTTCTTTAACCTAATTAGTTTATCAAAATGTCGTCTTTCACCTAGATTTAGAGTCGACATAAGCAAATGAGTCAATTTTGAGATATCGTTGATTGAACAAAGTTGACTCTTTCTTCTTTCAAGTGTTGTACAATAGACCCATGGCTATAACTCAGGTTTTCTAAACTTCCCGAAATCCGAAATTGAACTTTTTTTTAGCGTAATTGGTTTATCAAACTGTCGTCTTTCACTTAGATTTGGAATCGTCAAAAGCAATTAAGTCAATTTTGAGATATCGTTGATTGAACAAAGTTTACTCTTTCTTGTTTCAAGTGTTCTACATTGGACCCATAGCTAAAATTCAACTTTTCTAAACTTCCCGAAATCCAAAATTGAACATTCATTAACCTAATTAGTGTATCAAAATGTCGTCTTTCACCTAGATTTGGAATCATCAAAAGCAATTAAGTCAATTTTGAGATATCGTTGATTGAACAAAGTTGTCTGTATCTTCTTTAAAGTTTTCTACAATGGACCAATGGCTAAAACTTAAGTTTTCTAATTTTCCCGAAATCTGAAATTGAACTTTTTTTAGCGTAATTAGTTTATCAAAATGTCGTGTTTCACATAGATTTGGAATCGTCAAAAGCAAATGAGTCAATTTTGAGTTATCGTTGATTGAACAAAGTTGACTCTTTCTTGTTTCAAATGTTGTACAATAGACCCATGTCTAAAACTCTAGTTTTCTAAACTTCCCGAAATCCGAAATTGAACTTTTTTTAGCGTAATTTGTTTATCAAACTGTCGTCTTTCACTTCGATTTGGAATCGTCAAAAGCAATTAAGTCAATTTTGAGATATCGTTGATTGAACAAAGTTGACCCTTTCTTGTTTCAAGTGTTCTACATTGGACCCATAGCTAAAACTCAAGTATTCTAAACTTCCCAAAATCCAAAATTGAACATTCTTTAACCTAATTAGTTTATCAAAATGTCGTCTTTCACCTAGATTTGGAATGGTCAAAAGCAAATGAGTCAATTTTGAGATATCGTTGATTGAACAAAGTTGACTCTTTCTTCTTTCAAGTGTTGTACAATGGACCAATGGCTAAAACTCAAGTTTTCAAAACTTCCCGAAATCCGAAATTGAACTTTCTTTAAGCGTAATTAGTTTATCAAAATGTCGTCTTTCACCTAGATTTGGAATCGTCAAAAGCAAATGAGTCAATTTTGAGATATCGTTGATTGAACAAAGTTGACTCTTTCTTCTTTCAAGTGTTCTACATTGGACCAATGGCTAAAACTCAAGTTTTCTAAACTTCCCGAAATCCGAAATTGAACTTTCTTTAACCTAATTAGTTTATCAAAATGTCGTCTTTCACCTAGATTTGGAGTCGTCAAAAGCAAATGAGTCAATTTTGAGATATCGTTGATTGAACAAAGTTGACTCTTTCTTGTTTCAAGTGTTGTACAATAGACCCATGGCTAAAACTCAAGTTTTCTAAACTTCCCGAAATCCGAAATTGAACTTTTTTTAGCGTAATTAGTTTATCAAAATGTCGTCTTTCACCTAGATTTGAATCGTCAAAAGCAATCTAGTCAATTTTGAGATATCGTTGATTGAACAAAGTTGTCTTTTTCGTTTTTCAAGTTTTCTACAATGGACCCATGGCTAAAACTCAAGCTTTCTAAACTTCCCGACATCGGAAATTGAACTTTCTTTAGCGTAATTAGTTTATCAAAATGTCATCTTTCACCTAGATTTGGAATCATCAAAAGTAATTAAGTCAATTTTGAGATATCGTTGATTGAACAAAGTTGACTGTTTCTTCTTTCAAGTTTTCTACAATGGACCAATGGCTAAAACTCAAGTTTTCTAAACTACCCGAAATTCGAAATTGAACTTTTTTTTAGCGTAATTAGTTTATCAAACTGTCGTCTTTCACTTAGATTTGGAATCGTCAAAAGCAATTAAGTCAATTTTGAGATATCGTTGATTGAACAAAGTTGTCTTTTTCGTTTTTCAAGGTTTCTACAATGGACCCATGGCTAAAACTAAAGTTTTCTAAACTTCCCGAAATCCGAAATTGAACTTTCTTTAACCTAATTAGTTTATCAAAATGTCGTCTTTCACCTAGATTTGGAATCGTCAAAAGCAATTAAGTCAATTTTGAGATATCGTTGATTGAACAAAGTTGTCTGTATCTTCTTTCAAGTTTTCTACAATGGACCCATGGCTAAAACTTAAGTTTTCTAATTTTCCCGAAATCTGAAATTGATCTTTTTTAAGCGTAATTTGTTTATCAAAATGTCGTCTTTCACTTAGATTTGGAATTGTCAAAAGCAATTAAGTCAGTTTTGAGATATCGTTGATTGAACAAAGTTGACTCTTTCTTGTTTCAAGTGTTCTACATTGGACCCATGGCTAAAACTAAAGTTTTCTAAACTTCCCGAAATCCGAAATTGAACTTTCTTTAACCTAATTAGTTTATCAAAATGTCGTCTTTCACCTAGATTTGGAGTCGTCATAAGCAAATGAGTCAATTTTGAGATATCGTTGATTGAACAAAGTTGACTCTTTCTTGTTTCAAGTGTTGTACAATAGACCCATGTCTAAAACTCTAGTTTTCTAAACTTCCCGAAATTAGAAATTGAACTTTTTTTAGCGTAATTATTTTATCAAAATGTCGTCTTTCACTTACATTTGGAATCGTCAAAAGCAATTAAGTCAATTTTGAGATATCGTTGATTGAACAAAGTTGTCTTTTTCGTTTTTCAAGTTTTCTACAATGGACCCATGGCTAAAACTCAAGCTTTCTAAACTTCCCGACATCGGAAATTGAACATTCTTTAGCGTAATTAGTTTATCAAAATGTCATCTTTCACCTAGATTTGGAATCATCAAACGTAATTAAGTCAATTTTCAGATATCCTTGATTGAACAAAGTTGACTCTTTCATGTTTCAAGTGTTCTACATTGGACCCATGGCTAAAACTAAAGTTTTCTAAACTTCCCGAAATCCGAAATTGAACTTTCTTTAATTTAATTAGTTTATCAAAATGTTGTCTTTCACCTAGATTTGGAATCGTCAAAAGCAAATGAGTCAATTTTGAGATATCGTTGATTGTACAAAGTTGACTCTTTCTTGTTTCAAGTGTTCTACATTGGACCCATGGCTAAAACTAAAGTTTTCTAAACTTCCCGAAATCCGAAATTGAACTTTCTTTAACCTAATTAGTTTATCAAAATGTTGTCTTTCACCTAGATTTGGAGTCGTCATAAGCAAATGAGTCAAATTTGAGATATCGTTGATTGAACAAAGTTAACTCTTTCTTGTTTCAAGTGTTGTACAATTGACCCATGTCTAAAACTCTAGTTTTCTAAACTTCCCGAAATTAGAAATTGAACATTCTTTAACCTAATTAGTTTATCAAAATGTCGTCTTTCACCTAGATTTGGAATCGTCAAAAGCAATTAAGTCAATTTTGAGATATCGTTGATTGAACAAAGTTGTTTGTATCTTCTTTCAAGTTTTCTACAATGGACCCATGGCTAAAACTTAAGTTTTCTAATTTTCCCGAAATCTGAAATTGATCTTTTTTAAGCGTAATTTGTTTATCAAAATGTCGTCTTTCACTTAGATTTGGAATTGTCAAAAGCAATTAAGTCAGTTTTGAGATATCGTTGATTGAACAAAGTTGACTCTTTCTTGTTTCAAGTGTTGTACAATGGACCAATGGCTAAAACTCAAGTTTTCAAAACTTCCCGAAATCTGAAATTGAACTTTCTTTATCGTAATTAGTTTATCAAAATGTCGTCTTTCACCTAGATTTGGAATCGTCAAAAGCAATTAAGTCAATTTTGAGATATCCTTGATTGAACAAAGTTGACTCTTTCTTCTTTCAAATGTTGTACAATGGACCAATAGCTAAAACTCAAGTTTTCAAAACTTCTCGAAATCCGAAATTGAACATTCTTTACCCTAATTAGTTTATCGAAATGTCGTCTTTCACCTAGATTTGGGATCGTCAAAAGCAAATGAGTCAATTTTGAGATATCGTTGATTGAACAAAGTTGACTCTTTCTTCTTTCAAGTGTTGTACAATGGACCAATGGCTAAAACTCAAGTTTTCAAAACTTCCCGAAATCTAAAATTGAACTTTCTTTATCGTAATTAGTTTATCAAAATGTCGTCTTTCACCTAGATTTGGAATCGTCAAATGCCAATTAGTCAATTTTGAGATATTGATGATTGAACAAAGTTGACTCTTTCTTGTTTCAAGTGTTCTACGATAGACCCATGGCTAAAACTAAAGTTTTCTTAACTTCCCAAAATCCGAAATTGAAGTTTTTTTAGCGTAATTAGTTTATCAAAATGTCGTCTTTCATCTAGATTTGTAATCGTTAAAAGCAATTAAGTCAATTTTGAGATATCGTTGATTGAACAAAGTTGTCTTTTTCGTCTTTCAAGTTTTCTACAATGGTCCCATGGCTAAAACTCAAGTTTTCTAAACTTCCGAAATCCGAAGTTGAACTTTCTTTAGCGTAATTAGTTTATCAAAATGTCGTCTTTCACCTAGATTTGGAATCATCAAAAGTAATTAAGTCAATTTTGAGATATCGTTGATTGAACAAAATTGTCTGTTTCTTCTTTCAAGTTTTCTACAATGGACCCATGTCTAAAACTTAAGTTTTCTAATTTTCTCGAAATCTGAAATTGAACTTTTTTTAGCGTAATTAGTTTATCAAAATGTCGTCTTTCACTTAGATTTGGAATCGTCAAAAGCAATTAAGTCAATTTTGAGATATCGTTGATTGAACAAAGTTGACTCTTTCTTGTTTCAAGTGTTCTACATTGGACCCATGGCTAAAACTAAAGTCTTCTAAACTTCTCGAAATCCGAAATTGAACTTTCTTTAACCTAATTAGTTTATCAAAATGTCGTCTTTCACCTAGATTTGGAATCGTCAAAAGCAAATGAGTCAATTTTGAGATATCGTTGATTGAACAAAGTTGACTCTTTCTTCTTTCAAGTGTTGTACAATAGACCCATGGCTATAACTCAAGTTTTCTAAGCTTCCCGAAATCCGAAATTGAACTTTTTTTTAGCGTAATTGGATTATCAAACTGTCGTCTTTCACTTAGATTTGGAATCGGCAAAAGCAATTAAGTCAATTTTGAGATATCGTTGATTGAACAAAGTTGACTCTTTCTTGTTTCAAGTGTTCTACATTGGACCCATAGCTAAAACTCAAGTTTTCTAAACTTCCCGAAATCCAAAATTGAACATTCATTAACCTAATTAGTGTATCAAAATGTCGTCTTTCACCTAGATTTGGAATCGTCAAAAGCAATTAAGTCAATTTTGAGATATCGGTTATTTAGCAAAGTTGTCTTTTTCAACTATCAAGTTTTCTACATTGGACCCATGGCTAAAACTAAAGTTTTCTAAACTTCCTGAAATCCAAAATTGAACTTTTTTTAGCTTAATTCGTTTATCAAAATATCGTCTTTAACCTAGATTTGAAATCGTCAAAAGCAATTCAGTCAATTTTGAGATACCGTTGATTGAACAAAGTTGACTCTTTCTTCTTACAAGTGTTGTACAATTGAACCATGGCTAAAACTCACGTTTTTAAACTTCCCGAAATCCGAAATTGAACTTTCTTTAGCGTAATTAGTTATTAAAATGTCGTCTTTCACCTATATTTGGAATCGTCAAAAGCAATTATGTTAATTTTGAGATATCGTTGATTGACAAAGTTGACTCTTTCTTGTTTCAAGTGTTGTACAATGGACTAATGGCTAAAACTCAAGTTTTCAAAACTTCCCGAAATCTGAAATTGAACTTTCTTTATCGTAATTAGTTTATCAAAATGTCGTCTTTCACCTAGATTCGGAATCGTCAAAAGCAATTAAGTCAATTTTGAGATATCGTTGATTGAACCAAGTTGACTCTTTCTTGTTTCAAGTGTTCTACATTGGACCCATGGCTAAAACTCAAGTTTTCAAAACTTCCCGAATTCCGAAATTGAACTTTCTTTAGCGTAATTAGTTTATCAAAATGTCGTCTATCACCTAGATTTGGAATCGTTAAAAGCAATTAAGTCAATTTTGAGATATCGTTGATTGAACAAAGTTGTCTGTTTTTTCTTTCAAGTTTTCTACAATGGACCCATGGCTAAAATTTAAGTTTTCTAATTTTCCCGAAATCTGAAATTGAACTTTTTTTAGCGTAATTAGTTTATCAAAATGTCGTCTTTCACTTAGATTTGGAATCGTCAAAAGCAATTAAGTCAATTTTGAGATATCGTTGATTGAACAAAGTTGACTCTTTCTTGTTTCAAGTGTTCTACATTGGACCCATGGCTAAAACTAAAGTTTTCTAAACTTCCCGAAATCCGAAATTGAACTTTCTTTAACCTAATTAGTTTATCAAAATGTCGTCTTTCACCTAGATTTAGAGTCGACATAAGCAAATGAGTCAAATTTTTAGATATCGTTGATTGAACAAAGTTGACTCTTTCTTGTTTCATGTGTTGTACAATGGACCAATGGCTAAAACTCAAGTTTTCTAAACTTCCCGAAATTCGAAATTGAACTTTTTTTTAGCGTAATTAGTTTATCAAACTGTCGTCTTTCACTTAGATTTGGAATCGTCAAAAGCAAATGAGTCAATTTTGAGATATCGTTGATTGAACAAAGTTGTCTTTTTCGTCTTTCAAGTTTTCTACAATGGACCAATGGCTAAAACTCAAGTTTTCAAAACTTCCCGAAATCCGAAATTGAACTTTCTTTAGCGTAATTAGTTTATCAAAATGTCGTCTTTCACCTAGATTTGGAACCGTCATAAGCAAATGAGTCAATTTTGAGATATCGTTGATTGAACAAAGTTGACTCTTTCTTGTTTCAAGTGTTCTACAATGGACCAATGGCTAAAACTCAAGTTTTCTTAACTTCCCCAAATCTGAAATTGAACTTTCTTTATCGTAATTAGTTTATCAAAATGTCGTCTTTCACCTAGATTTGGAATCGTCAAAAGCAATTAAGTCAATTTTGAGATATCGTTGATTGAACAAAGTTGACTCTTTCTTCTTTCAAGTGTTGTACAATTGACCAATAGCTAAAACTCAAGTTTTCAAAACTTCTCGAAATCCGAAATTGAACTTTCTTTAACCTAATTAGTTTATCAAAATGTCGTCTTTCAGCTAGATTTGGAATCATCAAAAGCAAATGAGTCAATTTTGAGATATCGTTGATTGAACAAAGTTGACTCTTTCTTGTTTCAAGTGTTGTACAATGGACCAATGGCTAAAACACAAGTTTTTAAAACTTCCCGAAATCTGAAATTGAACTTTGTTTATCGTAATTAGTTTATCAAAATGTCGTCTTTCACCTAGATTTGGAATCGTCAAAAGCAATTAAGTCAATTTTGAGATATCGTTGATTGAACAAAGTTGACTCTTTCTTGTTTCAAGTGTTCTACAATGGACGCATGGCTAAAACTAAAGTTTTCAAAACTTCCCGAAATCCGAAATTGAACTTTTTTTAACCTAATTAGTTTATCAAAATGTCGTCTTTCAGCTAGATTTGGAATCGTCATAAGCAAATGAGTCAATTTTGAGATATCGTTGATTGAACAAAGTTGACTCTTTCTTGTTTCAAGTGTTGTACAATGGACCAATGGCTAAAACACAAGTTTTCAAAACTTCCCGAAATCTGAAATTGAACTTTCTTTATCGTAATTAATTTATCAAAATGTCGTCTTTCACCTAGATTTGGAATCGTCAAAAGCAATTAAGTCAATTTTGAGATATCGTTGATTGAACAAAGTTGACTCTTTCTTGTTTCAAGTGTTGTACAATGGACCGATGGCTAAAACTCAAGTTTTCTAAACTTCCCGAAATCCGAAATTGAACTTTTTTTTTAGCGTAATTAGTTTATCAAACTGTCGTCTTTCACTTAGATTTGGAATCGTCAAAAGCAATTAAGTCAATTTTGAGATATCGTTGATTGAACAAATTTGACTCTTTCGTGTTTCAAGTGTTCTACATTGGACCCATAGCTAAAACTCAAGTTTTCTAAACTTCCCGAAATCCAAAATTGAACAATCTTTACCCTAATTAGTTTATCAAAATGTCGTCTTTCACCTAGATTTGGAATCGTCAAAAGCAAATGAGTCAATTTTGAGATATCGTTGATTGAACAAAGTTGACTCTTTCTTCTTTCAAGTGTTGTACAATGGACCAATGGCTAAAACTCAAGTTTTCAAAACTTCCCGAAATCTGAAATTGAACTTTCTTTATCGTAATTAGTTTATCAAAATGTCGTCTTTCACCTAGATTTGGAATCGTCAAATGCCAATTAGTCAATTTTGAGATATTGATGATTTAACAAAGTTGACTCTTTCTTGTTTCAAGTGTTCTACGATAGACCCATGGCTAAAACTCAAGTTTTCTAAACTTCCGAAATCCGAAGTTGAACTTTCTTTAGCGTAATTAGTTTATCAAAATGTCGTCTTTCACCTAGATTTGGAATCATCAAAAGTAATTAAGTCAATTTTCAGATATCGTTGATTGAACAAAGTTGTCTGTTTCTTCTTTCAAGTTTTCTACAATGGACCCATGTCTAAAACTTATGTTTTCTAATTTTCCCGAAATCTGAAATTGAACTTTTTTTTAACGTAATTAGTTTATCAAAATGTCGTCTTTCACTTAGATTTGGAATCGTCAAAAGCAATTAAGTCAATTTTAAGATATCGTTGATTGAACAAAGTTGACTCTTTCTTGTTTCAAGTGTTCTACATTGGACCCATGGCTAAAACTAAAGTTTTCTAAACTTCCCGAAATCCGAAATTGAACTTTCTTTAACCTAATTAGTTTATCAAAATGTCGTCTTTTACCTAGATTTGGAGTCGTCATAAGCAAATGAGTCAATTTTGAGTTATCGTTGATTGAACAAAGTTGACTCTTTCTTGTTTCAAATGTTGTACAATAGACCCATGTCTAAAACTCTAGTTTTCTAAACTTCCCGAAATCCGAAATTGAACTTTTTTTAGCGTAATTTGTTTATCAAACTGTCGTCTTTCACTTCGATTTGGAATCGTCAAAAGCAATTAAGTCAATTTTGAGATATCGTTGATTGAACAAATTTGACCCTTTCTTGTTTCAAGTGTTCTACATTGGACCCATAGCTAAAACTCAAGTTTTCTAAATTTCCCGAAATCCAAAATTGAACATTCTTTAACCTAATTAGTTTATCAAAATGTCGTCTTTCACCTAGATTTGGAATGGTCAAAAGCAAATGAGTCATTTTTGAGATATCATTGATTGAACAAAGTTGACTCTTTCTTCTTTCAAGTGTTGTACAATGGACCAATGGCTAAAACTCAAGTTTTCAAAACTTCCCGAAATCCGAAATTGAACTTTCTTTAACCTAATTAGTTTATCAAAATGTCGTCTTTCACCTAGATTTGGAATCGTCAAAAGTAAATGAGTCAATTTTGAGATATCGTTGATTGAACATAGTTGACTCTTTCTTCTTTCAAGTGTTGTACAATGGACCAATGGCTAAAACTCAAGTTTTCAAAACTTCCCGAAATCTGAAATTGAACCTTCTTTATCGTAATTAGTTTATCAAAATGTCGTCTTTCACCTAGATTTGGAATCGTCAAATGCCAATTAGTCAATTTTGAGATATTGATGATTTAACAAAGTTGACTCTTTCTTGTTTCAAGTGTTCTACGATAGACCCATGGCTAAAACTCAAGTTTTCTAAACTTCCGAAATCCGAAGTTGAACTTTCTTTAGCGTAATTAGTTTATCAAAATGTCGTCTTTCACCTAGATTTGGAATCGTTAAAAGCAATTAAGTCAATTTTGAGATATCGTTGATTGAACAAAGTTGTCTTTTTCGTCTTTCAAGTTTTCTACAATGGTCCCATGGCTAAAACTCAAGTTTTCTAAACTTCCGAAATCCGAAGTTGAACTTTCTTTAGCGTAATTAGTTTATCAAAATGTCGTCTTTCACCTAGATTTGGAATCATCAAAAGTAATTAAGTCAATTTTGAGATATCGTTGATTGAACAAAATTGTCTGTTTCTTCTTTCAAGTTTTCTACAATGGACCCATGTCTAAAACTTAAGTTTTCTAATTTTCTCGAAATCTGAAATTGAACTTTTTTTAGCGTAATTAGTTTATCAAAATGTCGTCTTTCACTTAGATTTGGAATCGTCAAAAGCAATTAAGTCAATTTTGAGATATCGTTGATTGAACAAAGTTGACTCTTTCTTGTTTCAAGTGTTCTACATTGGACCCATGGCTAAAATTAAAGTTTTCTAAACTTTCCGAAATCCGAAATTAAACTTTCTTTAACCTAATTAGTTTATCAAAATGTCGTCTTTCACCTACATTTGGAGTCGTCATAGGCAAATGAGTCAATTTTGAGATATCGTTGATTGAACAAAGTTGACTCTTTCTTGTTTCAAGTGTTGTACAATAGACCCATGGCTAAAACTAAAGTTTTCTAAACTTCCCGAAATCTGAAATTGAACTTTTTTTAGCGTAATTAGTTTATCAAAATGTCGTCTTTCACCTAGATTTGGAATCGTCATAAGCAAATGAGTCGATTTTGAGATATCGTTGATTGAACAAAGTTGACTCTTTCTTGTTTCAAGTGTTGTACAATAGACTCATGTCTAAAACTCTAGTTTTCTAAACATCCCGAAATCAAATTGAACATTCATTAACCTAATTAGTTATCAAAATGTCGTCTTTTGCCTAGATTTGGAATCGTTAAAAGCAATTAAGTCAATTTTGAGATATCGTTGATTTAGCAAAGTTGTCTTTTTCTTCTATAAAGTTTTCTACAACGGACCCATGGCTAAAACTAAAGCTTTCTAAACTTCCCGACATCTGAGATTGAATATCTTTAGCGTAATTAGTTTATCAAAATGTCGTCTTTCACCTAGATTTGGAATCCTCATAAGCAAATGAGTCAATTTTGAGATATCGTTGATTGAACAAAGTTGACTCTTTCTTGTTTCAAGTGTTGTACAATAGACCCATGGCTATAACTCAGGTTTTCTAAACTTCCCGAAATCCGAAATTGAACCTTTTTTTAGCGTAATTGGTTCATCAAAATGTCGTCTTTCACTTAGATTTGGAATCGTCAAAAAGCAATTAAGTCAATTTTGAGATATCGTTCATTGAACAAAGTTGACTCTTTCTTGTTTCAAGTGTTCTACATTGGACCCATAGCTAAAACTCAAGTTTTCTAAACTTCCCGAAATCCAAAATTAAACATTCTTTAACCTAATTAGTTTATCAAAATGTTGTCTTTCAACTAGATTTGGAATCGTCAAAAGCAAATGAGTCAATTTTGAGATATCGTTGATTGAACAAAGTTGACTCTTTCTTCTTTCAAGTGTTGTACAATAGACCCATGGCTATAACTCAGGTTTTCTAAACTTCCCGAAATCCGAAATTGAACTTTTTTTTAGCGTAATTGGTTTATCAAACTGTCGTCTTTCACTTAGATTTGGAATCGTCAAAAGCAATTAAGTCAATTTTGAGATATCGTTGATTGAACAAAGTTTACTCTTTCTTGTTTCAAGTGTTCTACATTGGACCCATAGCTAAAATTCAACTTTTCTAAACTTCCCGAAATCCAAAATTGAACATTCATTAACCTAATTAGTGTATCAAAATGTCGTCTTTCACCTAGATTTGGAATCGTCAAAAGCAATTAAGTCAATTTTGAGATATCGTTGATTGAACAAAGTTGTCTGTATCTTCTTTAAAGTTTTCTACAATGGACCAATGGCTAAAACTTAAGTTTTCTAATTTTCCCGAAATCTGAAATTGAACTTTTTTTAGCGTAATTAGTTTATCAAAATGTCGTGTTTCACATAGATTTGGAATCGTCAAAAGCAATTAAGTCAATTTTGAGATATAGTTGAATGAACAAAGTTGACTCTTTCTTGGTTCAAGTGTTCTACATTGGACCCATGGCTAAAACTAAAGTTTTCTAAACTTCCCGAAATCCAAAATTAAATTTTCTATAACCTAATTAGTTTATCAAAATGTCGTCTTTCACCTAAATTTGGAATCGTTAAAAGCAATTAAGTCAATTTTGAGATATCGTTGATTTAGCAAAGTTGTCTTTTTCTTCTATCAAGTTTTCTACAAAGGACCCATGGCTAAAACTAAAGCTTTCTAAACTTCCCGACATCTGAAATTGAATTTCTTTAGCGTAATTAGTTTATCAAAATGTCATCTTTCACCTAGAATTGGAATCCTCAAAAGTAATTAAGTCAATTTTGAGATATCGTTGATTGAACAAAGTTGTCTGTTTCTTCTTTCAGGTTTTCTACATTGGACCCATGGCGAAAACTTAAGTTTTCTAATTTTCCCGAAATCTGAAATTGAACTTTTTTTAGCGTAATTAGTTTATCAAAATGTCGTCTTTCACCTAGATTTGCAATCGTCAAAAGCAAATGAGTCAATTTTGAGATATCGTTGATTGAACAAAGTTGACTCTTTCTTCTTTCAAGTGTTCTACATTGGACCAATGGCTAAAACTAAAGTTTTCTAAACTTCCCGAAATCCGAAATTGAACTTTCTTTAACCTAATTAGTTTATCAAAATGTCGTCTTTCACCTAGATTTGGAGTCGTCATAAGCAAATGAGTCAATTTTGAGATATCGTTGGTTGAACAAAGTTGACTCTTTCTTGTTTCAAGTGTTGTACAATAGACCCATGTCTAAAACTCTAGTTTTCTAAACTTCCCGAAATCCGAAATTGAACTTTTTTTAGCGTAATTAGTTTATCAAAATGTCGTCTTTCACTTACATTTAAAATCGTCAAAAGCAATCTAGTCAATTTTGAGATATCGTTGATTGAACAAAGTTGTCTTTTTCGTTTTTCAAGTTTTCTACAATGGACCCATGGCTAAAACTCAAGCTTTCTAAACTTCCCGACATCGGAAATTGAACTTTCTTTAGCGTAATTAGTTTATCAAAATGTCGTCTTTCACCTAGATTTGGAATCGTCAAAAGCAATTAAGTCAATTTTGAGATATCGTTGATTGAACAAAGTTGACTGTTTCTTCTTTCAAGTTTTCTACATTGGACCAATGGCTAAAACTCAAGTTTTCTAAACTACCCGAAATTCGAAATTGAACTTTTTTTTAGCGTAATTAGTTTATCAAACTGTCGTCTTTCACTTAGATTTGGAATCGTCAAAAGCAATTAAGTCAATTTTGAGATATCGTTGATTGAACAAAGTTGTCTTTTTCGTTTTTCAAGGTTTCTACAATGGACCCATGGCTAAAACTAAAGTTTTCTAAACTTCCCGAAATCCGAAATTGAACTTTCTTTAACCTAATTAGTTTATCAAAATGTCGTCTTTCACCTAGATTTGGAATCGTCAAAAGCAATTAAGTCAATTTTGAGATATCGTTGATTGAACAAAGTTGTCTGTATCTTCTTTCAAGTTTTCTACAATGGACCCATGGCTAAAACTTAAGTTTTCTAATTTTCCCGAAATCTGAAATTGATCTTTTTTAAGCGTAATTTGTTTATCAAAATGTCGTCTTTCACTTAGATTTGGAATTGTCAAAAGCAATTAAGTCAGTTTTGAGATATCGTTGATTGAACAAAGTTGACTCTTTCTTGTTTCAAGTGTTCTACATTGGACCCATGGCTAAAACTAAAGTTTTCTAAACTTCCCGAAATCCGAAATTGAACTTTCTTTAACCTAATTAGTTTATCAAAATGTCGTCTTTCACCTAGATTTGGAGTCGTCATAAGCAAATGAGTCAATTTTGAGATATCGTTGATTGAATAAAGTTGACTCTTTCTTGTTTCAAGTGTTGTACAATAGACCCATGTCTAAAACTCTAGTTTTCTAAACTTCCCGAAATTAGAAATTGAACTTTTTTTAGCGTAATTATTTTATCAAAATGTCGTCTTTCACTTACATTTGGAATCGTCAAAAGCAATTAAGTCAATTTTGAGATATCGTTGATTGAACAAAGTTGTCTTTTTCGTTTTTCAAGTTTTCTACAATGGACCCATGGCTAAAACTCAAGCTTTCTAAACTTCCCGACATCGGAAATTGAACTTTCTTTAGCGTAATTAGTTTATCAAAATGTCATCTTTCACCTAGATTTGGAATCATCAAACGTAATTAAGTCAATTTTCAGATATCGTTGATTGAACAAAGTTGTCTGTTTCTTCTTTCAAGTTTTCTACAATGGACCCATGGCTAAAACTTAAGTTTTCTAATTTTCCCGAAATCCGAAATTGAACTTTTTTTTAGCGTAATTGGTTTATCAACAGTCGTCTTTCACTTAGATTTGGAATCGTCAAAAGCAATTAAGTCAATTTTGAGATATCGTTGATTGAACAAAGTTGACTCTTTCATGTTTCAAGTGTTCTACATTGGACCCATGGCTAAAACTAAAGTTTTCTAAACTTCCCGAAATCCGAAATTGAACTTTCTTTAACTTAATTAGTTTATCAAAATGTTGTCTTTCACCTAGATTTGGAATCGTCAAAAGCAAATGAGTCAATTTTGAGATATCGTTGATTGTACAAAGTTGACTCTTTCTTGTTTCAAGTGTTCTACATTGGACCCATGGCTAAAACTAAAGTTTTCTAAACTTCCCGAAATCCGAAATTGAACTTTCTTTAACCTAATTAGTTTATCAAAATGTCGTCTTTCACCTAGATTTGGAGTCGTCATAAGCAAATGAGTCAAATTTGAGATATCGTTGATTGAACAAAGTTAACTCTTTCTTGTTTCAAGTGTTGTACAATTGACCCATGTCTAAAACTCTAGTTTTCTAAACTTCCCGAAATTAGAAATTGAACATTCTTTAACCTAATTAGTTTATCAAAATGTCGTCTTTCACCTAGATTTGGAATCGTCAAAAGCAATTAAGTCAATTTTGAGATATCGTTGATTGAACAAAGTTGTCTGTATCTTCGTTCAAGTTTTCTACAATGGACCCATGGCTAAAACTTAAGTTTTCTAATTTTCCCGAAATCTTAAATTGATTTTTTTTTAGCGTAATTAGTTTATCAAAATGTCGTCTTTCACTTAGATTTGGAATCGTCAAAAGCAATTAAGTCAATTTTGAGATATCATTGATTGAACAAAGTTGACTTTTTCTTGTTTCAAGTGTTCTACATTGGACCCATGGCTAAAACTAAAGTTTTCTAAAATTCCCGAAATCCGAAATTGAACTTTCTTTAACCTAATTAGTTTATCAAAATGTCGTCTTTCACCTAGATTTGGAGTCGTCATAAGCAAATGAGTCAATTTTGAGATATCGTTGATTGAACAAAGTTGACTCTTTCTTGTTTCAAGTGTTGTACAATAGACCCATGTCTAAAACTCTAGTTTCCTAAACTTCACGAAATCCGAAATTGAACTTTTTTTAGCGTAATTAGTTTATCAAAATGTCGTCTTTCACTTACATTTAAAATCGTCAAAAGCAATCTAGTCAATTTTGAGATATCGTTGATTGAACAAAGTTGTCTTTTTCGTTTTTCAAGTTTTCTACAATGGACCCATGGCTAAAACTCAAGCTTTCTAAACTTCCCGACATCGGAAATTGAACTTTCTTTAGCGTAATTAGTTTATCAAAATGTCATCTTTCACCTAGATTTTGAATCATCAAAAGTAATTAAGTCAATTTTGAGATATCGTTGATTGAACAAAGTTGTCTGTTTCTTCTTTCAAGTTTTCTACAATGGACCCATGGCTAAAACTTAAGTTTTCTAATTTTCCCGAAATCCGAAACTGAACTTTTTTTTTAGCATAATTGGTTTATCAAACTGTCGTCTTTCACTTAGATTTGGAATCGTCAAAAGCAATTAAGTCAATTTTGAGATATCGTTGATTGAACAAAGTTGACTCTTTCTTGTTTCAAGTGTTCTACATTGGACCCATGGCTAAAACTAAAGTTTTCTAAACTTCCCGAAATCCGAAATTGAACTTTCTTTAACCTAATTAGTTTATCAAAATGTCGTCTTTCACCTAGATTTGGAATCGTCAAAAGCAAATGAGTCAATTTTGAGATATCGTTGATTGAACAAAGTTGACTCTTTCTTCTTTCAAGTGTTGTACAATAGACCCATGGCTATAATTCAGGTTTTCTAAACTTCCCGAAATCCGAAATTGAACTTTTTTTTAGCGTAATTAGTTTATCAAACTGTCGTCTTTCACTTAGATTTGGAATCGGCAAAAGCAATTAAGTCAATTTTGAGATATCGTTGATTGAACAAAGTTGACTCTTTCTTGTTTCAAGTGTTCTACATTGGACCCATAGCTAAAACTCAAGTTTTCTAAACTTCCCGAAATCCAAAATTGAACATTCATTAACCTAATTAGTGTATCAAAATGTCGTCTTTCACCTAGATTTGGAATCGTCAAAAGCAATTAAGTCAATTTTGAGATATCATTGATTGAACAAAGTTGTCTGTATCTTCTTTCAAGTTTTCTACAATGGACCCATGGCTAAAACTCAAGTTTTCTAATTTTCCCGAAATCTGAAATTGATCTTTTTTTAGCGTAATTAGTTTATCAAAATGTCGTCTTTCACTTAGATTTGGAATCGTCAAAAGCAATTAAGTCAATTTTGAGATATCGTTGATCGAACAAAGTTGACTCTTTCTTGTTTCAAGTGTTCTACATTGGACCCATGGCTAAAACTAAAGTTTTCTAAACTTCCCGAAATCCGAAATTGAACTTTCTTTAACCTAATTAGTTTATCAAAATGTCGTCTTTCACCTAGATTTGGAGTCGTCATAAGCAAATGAGTCAATTTTGAGATATCGTTGATTGTACAAAGTTGACTCTTTCTTCTTTCAAGTGTTATACAATAGACCCATGGCTATAACTCAAGTTTTCTAAACTTCCCGAAATCCGAAATTGAACTTTTTTTTAGCGTAATTGGTTTATCAAACTGTCGTCTTTCACTTAGATTTTGAATCGTCAAAAGCAATTAAGTCAATTTTGAGATATTGTTGATTGAACAAAGTTGACTCTTTCTTGTTTCAAGTGTTTTACATTGGACCCGTAGCTAAAACTCAAGTTTCTAAACTTCCCGAAATCCAAAATTGAACATTCTTTAACCTAATTAGTTTATCAAAATGTCGTCTTTCACCTAGATTTGGAATCGTCAAAAGCAATTAAGTCAATTTTGAGATATCGTTGAATGAACAAAGTTGACTTTTTCTTGTTTCAAGTGTTCTACATTGGACCCATGGCTAAAACTAAAGTTTTCTAAACTTCCCGAAATCCGAAATTGAACTTTCTTTAACCTAATTAGTTTAAAAAAATGTCGTCTTTCACCTAGATTTGGAATCGTCAAAAGCAATTAAGTCAATTTTGAGATATCGTTGATTGAACAAAGTTGACTTTTTCTTGTTTCAAGTGTTCTACATTGGACCCATGGCTAAAACTAAAGTTTTCTAAACTTCCCGAAATCCGAAATTGAACTTTCTTTAACCTAATTAGTTTATCAAAATGTCGTCTTTCACCTAGATTTGGAGTCGTCATAAGCAAATGAGTCAATTTTGAGATATCGTTGATTGAACAAAGTTGACTCTTTCTTGTTTCAAGTGTTGTACAATAGACCCATGTCTAAAACTCTAGTTTTCTAAACTTCCCGAGATCCGAAATTGAAATTTTTTTAGCGTAATTAGTTTATCAAAATGTCGTCTTTCTCCTAGATTTGGAATCGTCAAAAGCAATTAAGTCAATTTTTGAGATATCGTTGATTGAACAAAGTTGTCTTTTTCGTTTTTCAAGTTTTCTACAATGGACCCATGGCTAAAACTCAAGCTTTCTAAACTTCCCGACATCGGAAATTGAACTTTCTTTAGCGTAATTAGTTTATCAAAATGTCATCTTTCACCTAGATTTGGAATCATCAAAAGTAATTAAGTCAATTTTGAGATATCGTTGATCGAACAAAGTTGTCTGTTTCTTCTTTCAAGTTTTCTACAATGGACCCATGTCTAAAACTTAAGTGTTCTAATTTTCTCGAAATCTGAAATTGAACTTTTTTTAGCGTAATTAGTTTATCAAAATGTCGTCTTTCACTCAGATTTGGAATCATCAAAAGCAATTAAGTCAATTTTGAGATATCGTTGATTGAACAAAGTTGACTCTTTCTTGTTTCAAGTGTTCTACATTGGAACCATGGCTAAAACTAAAGTTTTCTAAACTTCCCGAAATCTGAAATTGAACTTTCTTTAACCTAATTAGTTTATCAAAATGTCGTCTTTCACCTAGATTTGGAATCGTCAAAAGCAATTGAGTTAATTTTGAGATATCGTTGATTGAACAAAGTTGACTCTTTCTTCTTACAAGTGTTGTACAATGGAACCATGGCTAAAACTCACGTTTTTAAAACTTCCTGAAATCCGAAATTGAACTTTCTTTAACGTAATTAGTTATTAAAATGTCGTCTTTCACCTAGATTTGGAATCGTCAAAAGCAATTAAGTTAATTTTGAGATATCGTTGATTGAACAAAGTTGACTCTTTCTTGTTTCAGGTGTTCTACATTGGACCCATAGCTAAAACTCAAGTTTTCTAAACTTCCCGAAATCCAAATTGAACATTCATTAACCTAATTAGTGTATCAAAATGTCGTCTTTCACCTAGATTTGGAATCGTCAAAAGCAATTAAGTCAATTTTGAGATATCGTTGATTGAACAAAGTTGTCTGTATCTTCTTTCAAGTTTTCTACAATGGACCCATGGCTAAAACTCAAGTTTTCTAATTTTCCCGAAATCTGAAATTGATCTTTTTTAAGCGTAATTTGTTTATCAAAATGTCGTCTTTCACTTAGATTTGGAATTGTCAAAAGCAATTAAGTCAGTTTTGAGATATCGTTGATTGAACAAAGTTGACTCTTTCTTGTTTCAAGTGTTCTACATTGGACCCATAGCTAAAACTAAAGTTTTCTAAACTTCCCGAAATCCGAAATTGAACATTCATTAACCTAATTAGTGTATCAAAATGTCGTCTTTCACCTAGATTTGGAATCGTCAAAAGCAATTAAGTCAATTTTGAGATATTGTTGATTGAACAAAGTTGTCTGTATCTTCTTTCAAGTTTTCTACAATGGACCCATGGCTAAAACTCAAGTTTTCTAATTTTCCCGAAATCTGAAATTGATCTTTTTTAAGCGTAATTTGTTTATCAAAATGTCGTCTTTCACCTAGATTTGGAATCGTCAAAAGCAATTAAGTCAGTTTTGAGATATCGTTGATTGAACAAAGTTGACTCTTTCTTGTTTCAAGTGTTCTACATTGGACCCATGGCTAAAACTAAAGTTTTCTAAACTTCCCGAAATCCGAAATTGAACTTTCTTTAACCTAATTAGTTTATCAAAATGTCGTCTTTCACCTAGATTTGGAGTCGCCATAAGCAAATGAGTCAATTTTGATATATCGTTGATTGAACAAAGTTGACTCTTTCTTGTTTCAAGTGTTGTACAATAGACCCATGTCTAAAACTCTAGTTTTCTAAACTTCCCGAGATCCGAAATTGAAATTTTTTTAGCGTAATTAGTTTATCAAAATGTCGTCTTTCACCTAGATTTGGAATCGTCAAAAGCAATTAAGTCAATTTTGAGATATCGTTGATTGAACAAAGTTGTCTGTCTCTTCGTTCAAGTTTTCTACAATGGACCCATGGCTAAAACTTAAGTTTTCTAATTTTCCCGAAATCTGAAATTGATCTTTTTTTAGCGTAATTAGTTTATCAAAATGTCGTCTTTCACTTACATTTGGAATCGTCAAAAGCGATTAAGTCAATTTTGAGATATCGTTGATTGAACAAAGTTGTCTTTTTTGTTTTTCAAGTTTTCTACAATGGACCCATGGCTAAAACTCAAGCTTTCTAAACTTCCCGACATCGGAAATTGAACTTTCTTTAGCGTAATTAGTTTATCAAAATGTCATCTTTCACCTAGATTTGGAATCATCAAAAGTAATTAAGTCAATTTTGAGATATCGTTGATTGAACAAAGTTGTCTGTTTCTTCTTTCAAGTTTTCTACAATGGACCCATGTCTAAAACTTAAGTGTTCTAATTTTCTCGAAATCTGAAATTGAACTTTTTTTAGCGTAATTAGTTTATCAAAATGTCGTCTTTCACTCAGATTTGGAATCGTCAAAAGCAATTAAGTCAATTTTGAGATATCGTTGATTGAACAAAGTTGACTCTTTCTTGTTTCAAGTGTTCTACATTGGACCCGTAGCTAAAACTCAAGTTTCTAAACTTCCCGAAATCCAAACTTGAACATTCTTTAACCTAATTAGTTTATCAAAATGTCGTCTTTCACCTAGATTTGGAATCGTCAAAAGCAATTAAGTCAATTTTGAGATATCGTTGATTGAACAAAGTTGTCTGTATCTTCGTTCAAGTTTTCTACAATGGACCCACGGCTAAAACTTAAGTTTTCTAATTTTCCCGAAATCTGAAATTGATCTTTTTTTAGCGTAATTAGTTTATCAAAATGTCGTCTTTCACCTAGATTTGGAATCGTCAAAAGCAATTAAGTCAATTTTGAGATATCGTTGATTGAACAAAGTTGACTTTTTCTTGTTTCAAGTGTTCTACATTGGACCCATGGCTAAAACTAAAGTTTTCTAAACTTCCCGAAATCCGAAATTGAACTTTCTTTAACCTAATTAGTTTATCAAAATGTCGTCTTTCACCTAGATTTGGAGTCGTCATAAGCAAATGAGTCAATTTTGAGATATCGTTGATTGAACAAAGTTGACTCTTTCTTGTTTCAAGTGTTGTACAATAGACCCATGTCTAAAACTCTAGTTTTCTAAACTTCCCGAGATCCGAAATTGAACTTTTTTTAGCGTAATTAGTTTATCAAAATGTCGTCTTTCACTTACATTTAAAATCGTCAAAAGCAATTAAGTCAATTTTGAGATATCGTTGATTGAACAAAGTTGTCTTTTTCGTTTTTCATGTTTTCTACAATGGACCCATGGCTAAAACTAAAGTTTTCTAAACTTCCCGAAATCCGAAATTGAACTTTTTTTTAGCGTAATTAGTTTATCAAAATGTCGTCTTTCACCTAGATTTGGAATCGTCAAAAGCAATTAAGTCAATTTTGAGATATCGTTGATTGAACAAAGTTGACTTTTTCTTGTTTCAAGTGTTCTACATTGGACCCATGGCTAAAACTAAAGTTTTCTAAACTTCCCGAAATCCGAAATTGAACTTTCTTTAACCTAATTAGTTTATCAAAATGTCGTCTTTCACCTAGATTTGGAGTCGTCATAAGCAAATGAGTCAATTTTGAGATATCGTTGATTGAACAAAGTTGACTCTTTCTTGTTTCAAGTGTTGTACAATAGACCCATGTCTAAAACTCTAGTTTTCTAAACTTCCCGAGATCCGAAATTGAAATTTTTTTAGCGTAATTAGTTTATCAAAATGTCGTCTTTCTCCTAGATTTGGAATCGTCAAAAGCAATTAAGTCAATTTTTGAGATATCGTTGATTGAACAAAGTTGTCTTTTTCGTTTTTCAAGTTTTCTACAATGGACCCATGGCTAAAACTCAAGCTTTCTAAACTTCCCGACATCGGAAATTGAACTTTCTTTAGCGTAATTAGTTTATCAAAATGTCATCTTTCACCTAGATTTGGAATCATCAAAAGTAATTAAGTCAATTTTGAGATATCGTTGATCGAACAAAGTTGTCTGTTTCTTCTTTCAAGTTTTCTACAATGGACCCATGTCTAAAACTTAAGTGTTCTAATTTTCTCGAAATCTGAAATTGAACTTTTTTTAGCGTAATTAGTTTATCAAAATGTCGTCTTTCACTCAGATTTGGAATCATCAAAAGCAATTAAGTCAATTTTGAGATATCGTTGATTGAACAAAGTTGACTCTTTCTTGTTTCAAGTGTTCTACATTGGAACCATGGCTAAAACTAAAGTTTTCTAAACTTCCCGAAATCTGAAATTGAACTTTCTTTAACCTAATTAGTTTATCAAAATGTCGTCTTTCACCTAGATTTGGAATCGTCAAAAGCAATTGAGTTAATTTTGAGATATCGTTGATTGAACAAAGTTGACTCTTTCTTCTTACAAGTGTTGTACAATGGAACCATGGCTAAAACTCACGTTTTTAAAACTTCCTGAAATCCGAAATTGAACTTTCTTTAACGTAATTAGTTATTAAAATGTCGTCTTTCACCTAGATTTGGAATCGTCAAAAGCAATTAAGTTAATTTTGAGATATCGTTGATTGAACAAAGTTGACTCTTTCTTGTTTCAGGTGTTCTACATTGGACCCATAGCTAAAACTCAAGTTTTCTAAACTTCCCGAAATCCAAATTGAACATTCATTAACCTAATTAGTGTATCAAAATGTCGTCTTTCACCTAGATTTGGAATCGTCAAAAGCAATTAAGTCAATTTTGAGATATCGTTGATTGAACAAAGTTGTCTGTATCTTCTTTCAAGTTTTCTACAATGGACCCATGGCTAAAACTCAAGTTTTCTAATTTTCCCGAAATCTGAAATTGATCTTTTTTAAGCGTAATTTGTTTATCAAAATGTCGTCTTTCACTTAGATTTGGAATTGTCAAAAGCAATTAAGTCAGTTTTGAGATATCGTTGATTGAACAAAGTTGACTCT
Source organism: Diospyros lotus (assembly GCF_014633365.1). Lineage (NCBI taxonomy): Eukaryota > Viridiplantae > Streptophyta > Magnoliopsida > Ericales > Ebenaceae > Diospyros > Diospyros lotus. The sequence continues at coordinate 21,376,701 of NC_068346.1, read as the reverse complement.
TTCTTGTTTCAAGTGTTCTACATTGGACCCATAGCTAAAACTAAAGTTTTCTAAACTTCCCGAAATCCGAAATTGAACATTCATTAACCTAATTAGTGTATCAAAATGTCGTCTTTCACCTAGATTTGGAATCGTCAAAAGCAATTAAGTCAATTTTGAGATATTGTTGATTGAACAAAGTTGTCTGTATCTTCTTTCAAGTTTTCTACAATGGACCCATGGCTAAAACTCAAGTTTTCTAATTTTCCCGAAATCTGAAATTGATCTTTTTTAAGCGTAATTTGTTTATCAAAATGTCGTCTTTCACCTAGATTTGGAATCGTCAAAAGCAATTAAGTCAGTTTTGAGATATCGTTGATTGAACAAAGTTGACTCTTTCTTGTTTCAAGTGTTCTACATTGGACCCATGGCTAAAACTAAAGTTTTCTAAACTTCCCGAAATCCGAAATTGAACTTTCTTTAACCTAATTAGTTTATCAAAATGTCGTCTTTCACCTAGATTTGGAGTCGCCATAAGCAAATGAGTCAATTTTGATATATCGTTGATTGAACAAAGTTGACTCTTTCTTGTTTCAAGTGTTGTACAATAGACCCATGTCTAAAACTCTAGTTTTCTAAACTTCCCGAGATCCGAAATTGAAATTTTTTTAGCGTAATTAGTTTATCAAAATGTCGTCTTTCACCTAGATTTGGAATCGTCAAAAGCAATTAAGTCAATTTTGAGATATCGTTGATTGAACAAAGTTGTCTGTCTCTTCGTTCAAGTTTTCTACAATGGACCCATGGCTAAAACTTAAGTTTTCTAATTTTCCCGAAATCTGAAATTGATCTTTTTTTAGCGTAATTAGTTTATCAAAATGTCGTCTTTCACTTACATTTGGAATCGTCAAAAGCGATTAAGTCAATTTTGAGATATCGTTGATTGAACAAAGTTGTCTTTTTTGTTTTTCAAGTTTTCTACAATGGACCCATGGCTAAAACTCAAGCTTTCTAAACTTCCCGACATCGGAAATTGAACTTTCTTTAGCGTAATTAGTTTATCAAAATGTCATCTTTCACCTAGATTTGGAATCATCAAAAGTAATTAAGTCAATTTTGAGATATCGTTGATTGAACAAAGTTGTCTGTTTCTTCTTTCAAGTTTTCTACAATGGACCCATGTCTAAAACTTAAGTGTTCTAATTTTCTCGAAATCTGAAATTGAACTTTTTTTAGCGTAATTAGTTTATCAAAATGTCGTCTTTCACTCAGATTTGGAATCGTCAAAAGCAATTAAGTCAATTTTGAGATATCGTTGATTGAACAAAGTTGACTCTTTCTTGTTTCAAGTGTTCTACATTGGACCCGTAGCTAAAACTCAAGTTTCTAAACTTCCCGAAATCCAAACTTGAACATTCTTTAACCTAATTAGTTTATCAAAATGTCGTCTTTCACCTAGATTTGGAATCGTCAAAAGCAATTAAGTCAATTTTGAGATATCGTTGATTGAACAAAGTTGTCTGTATCTTCGTTCAAGTTTTCTACAATGGACCCACGGCTAAAACTTAAGTTTTCTAATTTTCCCGAAATCTGAAATTGATCTTTTTTTAGCGTAATTAGTTTATCAAAATGTCGTCTTTCACCTAGATTTGGAATCGTCAAAAGCAATTAAGTCAATTTTGAGATATCGTTGATTGAACAAAGTTGACTTTTTCTTGTTTCAAGTGTTCTACATTGGACCCATGGCTAAAACTAAAGTTTTCTAAACTTCCCGAAATCCGAAATTGAACTTTCTTTAACCTAATTAGTTTATCAAAATGTCGTCTTTCACCTAGATTTGGAGTCGTCATAAGCAAATGAGTCAATTTTGAGATATCGTTGATTGAACAAAGTTGACTCTTTCTTGTTTCAAGTGTTGTACAATAGACCCATGTCTAAAACTCTAGTTTTCTAAACTTCCCGAGATCCGAAATTGAACTTTTTTTAGCGTAATTAGTTTATCAAAATGTCGTCTTTCACTTACATTTAAAATCGTCAAAAGCAATTAAGTCAATTTTGAGATATCGTTGATTGAACAAAGTTGTCTTTTTCGTTTTTCATGTTTTCTACAATGGACCCATGGCTAAAACTAAAGTTTTCTAAACTTCCCGAAATCCGAAATTGAACTTTTTTTTAGCGTAATTAGTTTATCAAAATGTCGTCTTTCACCTAGATTTGGAATCGTCAAAAGCAATTAAGTCAATTTTGAGATATCGTTGATTGAACAAAGTTGACTTTTTCTTGTTTCAAGTGTTCTACATTGGACCCATGGCTAAAACTAAAGTTTTCTAAACTTCCCGAAATCCGAAATTGAACTTTCTTTAACCTAATTAGTTTATCAAAATGTCGTCTTTCACCTAGATTTGGAGTCGTCATAAGCAAATGAGTCAATTTTGAGATATCGTTGATTGAACAAAGTTGACTCTTTCTTGTTTCAAGTGTTGTACAATAGACCCATGTCTAAAACTCTAGTTTTCTAAACTTCCCGAAATCCGAAATTGAACTTTTTTTTGCGTAATTAGTTTATCAAAATGTCGTCTTTCACTTACATTTAAAATCGTCAAAAGCAATCTAGTCAATTTTGAGATATCGTTGACTGAACAAAGTTGTCTTTTTCGTTTTTCAAGTTTTCTACAATGGACCCATGGCTAAAACTCAACCTTTCTAAACTTCCCGACATCGGAAATTGAACTTTCTTTAGCGTAATTAGTTTATCAAAATGTCATCTTTCACCTAGATTTGGAATCATCAAAAGTAATTAAGTCAATTTTGAGATATCGTTGATTGAACAAAGTTGTCTGTATCTTCGTTCAAGTTTTCTACAATGGACCCATGGCTAAAACTTAAGTTTTCTAATTTTCCCGAAATCTGAAATTGATCTTTTTTTAGCGTAATTAGTTTATCAAAATGTCGTCTTTCACTTAGATTTGGAATCGTCAAAAGCAATTAAGTCAATTTTGAGATATCGTTGATTGAACAAAGTTGACTCTTTCTTGTTTCAAGTGTTCTACATTGGACCCGTAGCTAAAACTCAAGTTTCTAAACTTCCCGAAATCCAAAATTGAACATTCTTTAACCTAAATAGTTTATCAAAATGTCATCTTTCACCTAGATTTGGAATCGTCAAAAGCAATTAAGTCAATTTTGAGATATCGTTGATTGAACAAAGTTGTCTGTATCTTCGTTCAAGTTTTCTACAATGGACCCATGGCTAAAACTTAAGTTTTCTAATTTTCCCGAAATCTGAAATTGATCTTTTTTTAGCGTAATTAGTTTATCAAAATGTCGTCTTTCACCTAGATTTGGAATCGTCAAAAGCAATTAAGTCAATTTTGAGATATCGTTGATTGAACAAAGTTGACTTTTTCTTCTTTCAAGTGAAACATTGGACCCATGGCTAAAACTAAAGTTTTCTAAACTTCCCGAAATCCGAAATTGAACTTTCTTTAACCTAATTAGTTTATCAAAATGTCATCTTTCACCTAGATTTGGAATCGTCAAAAGCAATTAAGTCAATTTTGAGATATCGTTGATTGAACAAAGTTGTCTGTATCTTCTTTCAAGTTTTCTACAATGGACCCATGGCTAAAACTCAAGTTTTCTAATTTTCCCGAAATCTGAAATTGATCTTTTTTAAGCGTAATTTGTTTATCAAAATGTCGTCTTTCACTTAGATTTGGAATTGTCAAAAGCAATTAAGTCAGTTTTGAGATATCGTTGATTGAACAAAGTTGACTCTTTCTTGTTTCAAGTGTTCTACATTGGACCCATGGCTAAAACTAAAGTTTTCTAAACTTCCCGAAATCCGAAATTGAACTTTCTTTAACCTAATTAGTTTATCAAAATGTCGTCTTTCACCTAGATTTGGAGTCGTCATAAGCAAATGAGTCAATTTTGAGATATCGTTGATTGAACAAAGTTGACTGTTTCTTGTTTCAAGTGTTGTACAATAGACCCTGTTGAGTGTAGATTTTGATGATTGATAATTGGCATGTGTGAATGTGAATTTATATTTTATGTTCTAACAAAGCATGAAGCCTTCATAAGGCTTACAAAGCTATTCTTTAGTGATTTCATGACACAGGTTATATATAGAAACTTCTTATACTTATATAGAGATTTCATTATATATGGAAACAAGTTTTTAGAGAGCTTTCTAGAAATTTGAGTATTTGAGCTATGAATGGAAAGTTCTTCTTAGAATGGAAAGTCTAGAAGATATATTGAATCCTTGTTCATATATGGGAAGTTCAAAAGATATATATGGAAGTTTTTGAGGAGATTGGAGTAGTCCACTATATGGAGTTGCCATATATGTAACTTGGCGACATGGCATTGTTAATGTGGCATTTTGATGACATGGCAGCCACATGGAGCACACTCATCAAGGTTACATCTTCTCGTTGGTCTAAATATGGTAAGAGAATCATGGAGTAAATTTAAAGGTTCTTAGAAGCTTCTTTTCTTAGTTAAATATGGAAGAATTTTTGAATTGCATTCAAATGGAGAAGTTAAAGATTCAGCATTATTGTTCATCATTAATAGAGGAAATTAAGGTTTGAAAGTTAAACCTTGATTGATATTACTTTCCTTTATTGTTGATTCTATCTCATTAAAAGGATCCTCTACTCAAATCATGGAATCAATTATCCTACTCATTATGACTAATTGATATCTTCATTATGGGAGAATATTCTAAGGATATCTTGCATATATTCAGCTACACAAATTGATTGTCTTCTTGTTGTCAACATTTTTAGTATGGAAACTTGATCAATTAAGGGCTTTTGAAGTTATGATTGATATCTTCATTGTTGGACAAATTTGCTTCATTATTTGAGAATATTTGGATGGATTTTCCACCATTTGGAGGTTTAAATTCAAATTTCAAATTAGCTATACTTGTTATGGAAGCTAAGGGGCCAATTGCACAATCAAAGGTGATTGAAGATTCAACTAGAAGTCAGAATTGATTAGTTCTTATTTATGGTCGATTTTGCAAGAATTATGAAGGATTTTGTTGATATTTTAATCCTTAAAGTCAACCATGCATTATTGGAATTGATTTGCTCATTCAAGGCTGATTGGAGATCAACAAAAGTCAAAGATCTTGATGATCAATCAAGTTAGCTGATTATAGAAGGAAAATCAAGAATTCAAATGAAGGGCTGAGATTGGCTTGAAGACTTGACACATGGAGGGCTGAGATTGATCAAGGAAAGCCTTCTCTAGCACTATATAAAAGGGTCTCTTGAAGGCTTTGGAATAATTTTTTGGAAGCCCTATCATTTTCTACATCATTAGCCAAGATTCTCATTCTCTCCAAGTCTTTCTTTTTCTCTATCTTCTTGAGAGAAAACTAAGAGAGTTCTCTACACTTCATTGTATTATTTTTGAGAGAACCCTATTTTTCAATCTCTACTATCTTGTAAAGAGCGTACAAAATCCAAACTAGTGAGTGTGAGACTCCAGAAATAGTTTGGTGGTGGTGAAGCCAAGTGAAGGCTTTGGTGGTTGTAAGAAAAGTTTCATATAGTGGATTTGATTGAAAATCCTAAGGAAGGGAATCCTTAGGTAGTGGATGTAAGCCATAAGGGCCGAACCACTATAAATCGCTGTGTCCTTCTTCTCTTCACTCTTTACTTATTCTTGCTTGATTATACTTATTTGTTTTTGTTTTTGTGTGGCCAAATCCTAAGGCCTACATTCTTGTTGGCTATTATATTTTGATTTGCTTTAATTGATCATTCTTTGTACTCATTTAATATTCCATTTGGTTTATTTAAAGTCTTGTTATTGTGTGCATTCAAATCACATGTTTTTCACCAAGTTGTAATTTGAAGAGTATATTGGATCTAAGCACATACTAGCACAGCTGGCGGATATCATATTATCCATCTAGTATTTAAGTGCTCCCGTACTCTCAACTACAATTTTGGTTTATATTAAATTTGTTTTCTCATATATATACGTGCATAAGTTTTGCATTAAAGTTTTTAAAAGGTGTCAATTCACCCCCCCTCTTGACTAAGTTAGAACTCAACAAGTGGTATCAGAGCGAGGTTCCTAAGAGAGTGATTAATCATCACTAGGTGTATCCATGGCATCGAGTTCACGTTTTTATGAAAATGAGGGTCGTTCTTTATCTAGGGCACCATTCTTTGATGGCACCGATTATGCATATTGGAAAACAATGATGGAAGATTTTTTAACTGCATATAGTCTTGATTTGTGGGAAATAGTTAGAGATGGTCCATATGTCCCTAAGGAAAAGGTAAAGAGAGGAGAAGTAGAAGAGATAGTAGAAAAGAGTAGAGATAAGTACACGGATGAAGATAAGAGATTAATTGCTTTAAATGCTAAGGCTAAGAGTGCATTTCATTGTGCTTTAAGTAGATCCGAATTTAATTATGTACAGTGTTGTAAATCTGCTTATGAAATTTGGAAGAAGTTAGAGTTAAAATATGAAGGTACTAGTCAAGTTAGAGAAACAAAAATAAACATGTACATACATGATTTTGAATTGTTTTCTATGAAACCTAATGAATCTATCTCTGAAATGTATACTCGTTTGACTGATATTCTTAACTCTCTTGAGTCTCTTGGTAAATCATTTTCAGATTTTGAAAAGGTACAAAAGGTTCTAAGATCTTTACCGGAGGCATGGGATCCAAAGGTGACAGCCATTCAAGAGGCCAAGGATACTAAGAAGTTGTCACTAGATGAACTAATGGGTTCACTAATGACACATGAGCTTACTCTCAAAAACAGGTATAAAAACAAAGAAGATTCTTTAAAATCTAAATCAATTGCTTTACCTGTTGCACAGGAATCCAATGGAGAGGAGGATTCAGAAGAGGAGATTGCCATGTTGGCTAGGAGGCTTCGAAACTTTATGAAAAAGAATAAAAGGAGTTTCAGCAAGACTAAGCCTGTAGAAGCCTCAAATGAAAAGAAAGTGGAGGTTACTTGCTACAAGTGTGGTAAGATTGGACACTACAAGTCCGAATGTCCCAAATCAAAGAAGGGTAGATCCAAAGGAAGGAGAAAGGAAGAGAAGAAAGATAGAAAAGCATTCAAAGCAACTTGGGATGATTCTAGTGAATCTGAATCATCTTCGAGCGATGAAGAAGAAGAAAAGGCCAACTTTTGTTTGATGGCCAAAGGAGAAAAGAACTCATCTTCCACAGATGAGGAGGTGTGCTTGAAGGCCAAAGGTACTTCAAGCCAATGGTTCTTGGACAGCGGATGTTCAAGGCACATGACTGGAGATGCCACCTTATTTTCGTCTCTTAAAGCTAAAAAGCATGGAGGTAATGTTACTTTTGGTGATGGCTCAAAAGGGAAAATTGTAGGTATTGGAAATGTGGGTAATCCTTCTAAACTCATGTTTGAAGATGTCTTATTTGTGAGTGGCTTATCCTACAACTTGCTTAGCATAAGTCAATTAATTGACAAAGGCTACATGGTTGCATTTGAAGGTAATGAGTGCTTGATTAAAGATTCTTTAAATAAGATTGTTTTAAAAGGCATTAGAGAAGGAAACATTTATGTGCTAAATCTGAATTCTTTATGTGTTAATGATGCTACTTGTCTTATGGTGAATGATAACTCTATGGATCTATGGCATAGAAGATTAGGTCATATTAGCACATCTACTCTTTCTAAACTAATAAAGAAAAATCTGATTAGAGGAGTGCCTAAATTGAATTTGAATGACCTACATATGTGTGATGCATGCATTAGAGGAAAACAAGTTAGAGAGTCATTTAAATCAAAACAAGATGTTACCACAACTAGGCCATTAGAATTACTTCATTTAGATTTGTTTGGTCCTAGTAGGGTTAAAAGTTTAGGTGGTAAATCATATGCATTTGTGATTGTGGATGACTTTTCTCGTTTTACTTGGTGCTTGTTTATTTCTCATAAAAGTGAGACATTACATGTTTTTGATAGTCAAATTCGAAAACTACAAAATCAACGAAATGCATGTGTAATTAAGATTAGGAGTGATCATGGTGGTGAGTTTGATAACTTTGGTTTTGGTGAGTTATGTGATAAATATGGTATTTCTCATAATTTTTCTGCACCTAGGTCTCCACAACAAAATGGAGTAGTTGAAAGAAAAAATAGGTCATTACAAGAAATTGGTAGAACTATATTAATTGAAAGTGGTTTACCTAAGTCATTTTGGGCTGAAGCAATTAATCATGCAAGTTATGTGTTAAATAGGTTGTCTATTAGAAAAGGGCTAAATAAGACACCATATGAACTTTGGCATGGTAAGACACCTAAAGTAGATTATCTTAGACCATTTGGGTGTAAATGTTACATTTTGAACACTAAATATAATTTGGATAAGTTTGATGCTAAATCTGATGTAGGTTCTTTGGTTGGTTTTTCTTCTACTAGTAGAGCATATAGAGTTTATAACTCTAGGACAAAAACAATAGAAGAGTCCATTCATGTAAAATTTGATGAATCACTAGCTAAGGGATCTAATATTGAAGAAGATGAAGATGTAGTTTTTGAACCACAAATAGAGTCTAGTTTAAAGGAATCTACACCTAATAACATGGATTCATATATAGAAGCAGATAAATTGGAAAATGAGACTCACTTAGAATCGCAAGAAAATAATGAATTGATAGGTCCTTTGCATGATCAAAATTGGTATCAAATTAAAAATAAGCACCGACATCCTAAAGAATTAATAATAGGTGACATTTCTCATGGAGTTAGAACTAGATCATCTCATGGTGTGCATCCTTTTAGTTCTCTTGCTTTGATTTGTGAAATTGAGCCTAAGTGTATTAATGATGCTCTAAAAGCACCCGATTGGGTAATAGCAATGCAAGAAGAGTTAAATGAGTTTGAAAGAAACGAAGTGTGGAGTTTAGTTCCTAAACCTGAAAATCATTCTATTATTGGTACAAAATGGGTTTTCAAAAACAAAATGGATGAAAATGGAAAAGTGGTTAGGAATAAGGCTAGATTAGTGGCACAAGGATATAGTCAAGAAGAAGGAGTAGATTATGATGAGTCGTTTGCACCGGTAGCTAGAATAGAAGCTATTAGGTTGTTAATGGCATTTGCATGCTTTAAAGGTTTTAAATTGTTTCAAATGGATGTTAAGAGTGCATTTTTAAATGGCTTTATTCAAGAAGATGTTTATGTGAAGCAACCCCCTGGTTTTGAAAATCAAAAGTTCCCAAATCATGTTTACAAGCTTTTTAAATCTCTTTATGGCTTAAAACAAGCTCCTAGAGCGTGGTATGATCGTTTATCAAAGTTCTTGCTTCAAAATGATTTTAATCGTGGGAAAATTGATAGTACTTTGTTTGTGAAGCATAAAAATAATGATTTGCTTATTGTACAAGTGTATGTGGATGATATTATTTTTGGATCAACTAATGATTCTTTGTGTAAAGATTTTGCTGATTGTATGAGTGGTGAATTCCAAATGAGCATGATGGGTGAACTAACGTTCTTTTTAGGTTTGCAAATAAAACAAAGTGAGAATGGCATTCACATTAGTCAAGCTAAATATACTAAAGATTTGCTATTTAGATTTGGCATGGATTTAGCTAAACCTTGTATTACCCCCATGGCTGCAAATACAAAGCTTGATAGTGACATAAATGGTAATGAAGTAGACCAAAAGCTATATAGATCTATGATTGGCTCACTGTTATATCTTACTGCATCTAGACCCGATATTATGCATGCTGTGTGTTTGTGTGCTAGATTTCAATCTAATCCTAGACAATCACACTTAATTGCGGTAAAACGGATTTTTAGATACTTAAAAGATACCTCTACTCTTGGTCTTTGGTATGATAAGAGTTATTTGATTTGTATGCTTATAGTGACTCGGATTATGCTGGTTGTAGATTGGATAGAAAAAGTACTACGGGCACTTGTCAATTTCTAGGAAATAAGCTCATTTCATGGTTTTCTAAGAAACAATCAAGTGTAGCACTCTCCACTACTGAAGCTGAGTATATGGCCATAAGTAGTTGCACTTCACAATTGCTTTGGATTAAACAACAATTAGAGGATTTTGGTTTAGAGTTCAAGAATATTTCCATTTATTGTGATAACACAAGTGCTATCCACTTATCTAAGAATCCGGTGTATCATAGCAAAGCTAAACACATAGAAGTTAGACATCATTTTATTAGAGAGCATGTGTTACGAGGTGATATTGTGATTAAATATGTGGATACCAAGAATCAACTTGCTGATATTTTTACTAAGCCTCTTTCAAATGAAAATTTTCTTTTTCTTCGAAACTCACTTGGTATGATTCCTATTCCCTAATTGTATTTTTTTTCTTTCTCATGTATTTTTTTGATAGATTACAAAAAAGGGGGAGAGAAAATATGTAGCTAAATGGTGTTTTTAAAAGGATAAGAGGGAGACTAAATTAAGGGGGAGAGAGCAAGTTAAGGGGGAGCCTAAATTAAGGGGGAGCAAGAGCAAGATTAAGGGAAAATCATATTTTTGTTAAATCATTTAAGTATAGCTTCTTTCACGTTTTTGCAATCATCAAAAAGGGGGAGATTGTTGAGTGTAGATTTTGATGATTGATAATTGGCATGTGTGAATGTGAATTTATATTTTATGTTCTAACAAAGCATGAAGCCTTCATAAGGCTTACAAAGCTATTCTTTAGTGATTTCATGACACAGGTTATATATAGAAACTTCTTATACTTATATAGAGATTTCATTATATATGGAAACAAGTTTTTAGAGAGCTTTCTAGAAATTTGAGTATTTGAGCTATGAATGGAAAGTTCTTCTTAGAATGGAAAGTCTAGAAGATATATTGAATCCTTGTTCATATATGGGAAGTTCAAAAGATATATATGGAAGTTTTTGAGGAGATTGGAGTAGTCCACTATATGGAGTTGCCATATATGTAACTTGGCGACATGGCATTGTTAATGTGGCATTTTGATGACATGGCAGCCACATGGAGCACACTCATCAAGGTTACATCTTCTCGTTGGTCTAAATATGGTAAGAGAATCATGGAGTAAATTTAAAGGTTCTTAGAAGCTTCTTTTCTTAGTTAAATATGGAAGAATTTTTGAATTGCATTCAAATGGAGAAGTTAAAGATTCAGCATTATTGTTCATCATTAATAGAGGAAATTAAGGTTTGAAAGTTAAACCTTGATTGATATTACTTTCCTTTATTGTTGATTCTATCTCATTAAAAGGATCCTCTACTCAAATCATGGAATCAATTATCCTACTCATTATGACTAATTGATATCTTCATTATGGGAGAATATTCTAAGGATATCTTGCATATATTCAGCTACACAAATTGATTGTCTTCTTGTTGTCAACATTTTTAGTATGGAAACTTGATCAATTAAGGGCTTTTGAAGTTATGATTGATATCTTCATTGTTGGACAAATTTGCTTCATTATTTGAGAATATTTGGATGGATTTTCCACCATTTGGAGGTTTAAATTCAAATTTCAAATTAGCTATACTTGTTATGGAAGCTAAGGGGCCAATTGCACAATCAAAGGTGATTGAAGATTCAACTAGAAGTCAGAATTGATTAGTTCTTATTTATGGTCGATTTTGCAAGAATTATGAAGGATTTTGTTGATATTTTAATCCTTAAAGTCAACCATGCATTATTGGAATTGATTTGCTCATTCAAGGCTGATTGGAGATCAACAAAAGTCAAAGATCTTGATGATCAATCAAGTTAGCTGATTATAGAAGGAAAATCAAGAATTCAAATGAAGGGCTGAGATTGGCTTGAAGACTTGACACATGGAGGGCTGAGATTGATCAAGGAAAGCCTTCTCTAGCACTATATAAAAGGGTCTCTTGAAGGCTTTGGAATAATTTTTTGGAAGCCCTATCATTTTCTACATCATTAGCCAAGATTCTCATTCTCTCCAAGTCTTTCTTTTTCTCTATCTTCTTGAGAGAAAACTAAGAGAGTTCTCTACACTTCATTGTATTATTTTTGAGAGAACCCTATTTTTCAATCTCTACTATCTTGTAAAGAGCGTACAAAATCCAAACTAGTGAGTGTGAGACTCCAGAAATAGTTTGGTGGTGGTGAAGCCAAGTGAAGGCTTTGGTGGTTGTAAGAAAAGTTTCATATAGTGGATTTGATTGAAAATCCTAAGGAAGGGAATCCTTAGGTAGTGGATGTAAGCCATAAGGGCCGAACCACTATAAATCGCTGTGTCCTTCTTCTCTTCACTCTTTACTTATTCTTGCTTGATTATACTTATTTGTTTTTGTTTTTGTGTGGCCAAATCCTAAGGCCTACATTCTTGTTGGCTATTATATTTTGATTTGCTTTAATTGATCATTCTTTGTACTCATTTAATATTCCATTTGGTTTATTTAAAGTCTTGTTATTGTGTGCATTCAAATCACATGTTTTTCACCAAGTTGTAATTTGAAGAGTATATTGGATCTAAGCACATACTAGCACAGCTGGCGGATATCATATTATCCATCTAGTATTTAAGTGCTCCCGTACTCTCAACTACAATTTTGGTTTATATTAAATTTGTTTTCTCATATATATACGTGCATAAGTTTTGCATTAAAGTTTTTAAAAGGTGTCAATTCACCCCCCCTCTTGACTAAGTTAGAACTCAACAGACCCATGTCTAAAACTCTAGTTTTCTAAACTTCCCGAAATTAGAAATTGAACTTTTTTTAGCGTAATTATTTTATCAAAATGTCGTCTTTCACTTACATTTGGAATCGTCAAAAGCAATTAAGTCAATTTTGAGATATCGTTGATTGAACAAAGTTGTCTTTTTCGTTTTTCAAGTTTTCTACAATGGACCCATGGCTAAAACTCAAGCTTTCTAAACTTCCCGACATCGGAAATTGAACTTTCTTTAGCGTAATTAGTTTATCAAAATGTCATCTTTCACCTAGATTTGGAATCATCAAACGTAATTAAGTCAATTTTCAGATATCGTTGATTGAACAAATTTGTTTGTTTTTTCTTTCAAGTTTTCTACAATGGACCCATGGCTAAAACTTAAGTTTTCTAATTTTCTCGAAATCCAAAATTGAACTTTTTTTTAGCGTAATTGGTTTATCAAACAGTCGTCTTTCACTTAGATTTGGAATCGTCAAAAGCAATTAAGTCAATTTTGAGATATCGTTGATTGAACAAAGTTGACTCTTTCATGTTTCAAGTGTTCTACATTGGACCCATGGCTAAAACTAAAGTTTTCTAAACTTCCCGAAATCCGAAATTGAACTTTCTTTAACTTAATTAGTTTATCAAAATGTTGTCTTTCACCTAGATTTGGAATCGTCAAAAGCAAATGAGTCAATTTTGAGATATCGTTGATTGAACAAAGTTGACTCTTTCTTCTTTCAAGTGTTGTACAATAGACCCATGGCTATAACTCAAGTTCTCTAAACTTCCCGAAATCCGAAATTGAACTTTTTTTTAGCGTAATTGGTTTATCAAACTGTCGTCTTTCACTTAGATTTGGAATCGTCAAAAGCAATTAAGTCAATTTTGAGATATCGTTGATTGAACAAAGTTGACTCTTTCTTGTTTCAAGTGTTCTACATTGGACCCATAGCTAAAACTAAAGTTTTCTAAACTTCCCGAAATCCGAAATTGAACTTTCTTTAACCTAATTAGTTTATCAAAATGTCGTCTTTCACCTAGATTTGGAATCGTCAAAAGCAAATGAGTCAATTTTGAGATATCGCTGATTGAACAAAGTTGACTCTTTCTTCTTTCAAGTGTTGTACAATAGACCCGTGGCTATAATTCAGGTTTTCTAAACTTCCCGAAATCCGAAATTGAACTTTTTTTTAGCGTAATTAGTTTATCAAAATGTCGTCTTTCACTTACATTTAAAATCGTCAAAAGCAATCTTGTCAATTTTGAGATATCGTTGATTGAACAAAGTTGTCTTTTTCGTTTTTCAAGTTTTCTACAATGGACCCATGGCTAAAACTCAACCTTTCTAAACTTCCCGACATCGGAAATTGAACTTTCTTTAGCGTAATTAGTTTATCAAAATGTCATCTTTCACCTAGATTTGGAATCATCAAAAGTAATTAAGTCAATTTTGAGATATCGTTGATTGAACAAAGTTGTCTCTTTCTTCTTTCAAGTTTTCTACAATGGACCCATGGCTAAAACTTAAGTTTTCTAATTTTCCCGAAATCCGAAACTGAACTTTTTTTTAGCGTAATTGGTTTATCAAACTGTCGTCTTTCACTTAGATTTGGAATCGTCAAAAGCAATTAAGTCAATTTTGAGATATCGTTGATTGAACAAAGTTGACTCTTTCTTGTTTCAAGTGTTCTACATTGGACCCATGGCTAAAACTAAAGTTTTCTAAACTTCCCGAAATCCGAAATTGAACTTTCTTTAACCTAATTAGTTTATCAAAATGTCGTCTTTCACCTAGATTTGGAGTCGTCATAAGCAAATGAGTCAATTTTGAGATATCGTTGATTGAACAAAGTTGACTCTTTCTTGTTTCAAGTGTTGTACAATAGACCCATGTCTAAAACTCTAGTTTTCTAAACTTCCCGAGATCCGAAATTGAAATTTTTTTAGCGTAATTAGTTTATCAAAATGTCGTCTTTCACCTAGATTTGGAATCGTCAAAAGCAATTAAGTCAATTTTGAGATATCGTTGATTGAACAAAGTTGTCTGTATCTTCGTTCAAGTTTTCTACAATGGACCCATGGCTAAAACTTAAGTTTTCTAATTTTCCCGAAATCTGAAATTGATCTTTTTTTAGCGTAATTAGTTTATCAAAATGTCGTCTTTCACTTAGATTTGGAATCGTCAAAAGCAATTAAGTCAATTTTGAGATATCGTTGATTGAACAAAGTTGTCTTTTTCGTTTTTCAAGTTTTCTACAATGGACCCATGGCTAAAACTCAAGCTTTCTAAACTTCCCGACATCGGAAATTGAACTTTCTTTAGCGTAATTAGTTTATCAAAATGTCATCTTTCACCTAGATTTGGAATCATCAAAAGTAATTAAGTCAATTTTGAGATATCGTTGATTGAACAAAGTTGTCTTTTTCGTTTTTCAAGTTTTCTACAATGGACCCATGGCTAAAACTTAAGTGTTCTAATTTTCTCGAAATCTGAAATTGAACTTTTTTTAGCGTAATTAGTTTATCAAAATGTCGTCTTTCACTCAGATTTGGAATCGTCAAAAGCAATTAAGTCAATTTTGAGATATCGTTGATTGAACAAAGTTGACTCTTTCTTGTTTCAAGTGTTCTACATTGGACCCGTAGCTAAAACTCAAGTTTCTAAACTTCCCGAAATCCAAAATTGAACATTCTTTAACCTAATTAGTTTATCAAAATGTCGTCTTTCACCTAGATTTGGAATCGTCAAAAGCAATTAAGTCAATTTTGAGATATCGTTGATTGAACAAAGTTGTCTGTATCTTCGTTCAAGTTTTCTACAATGGACCCATGGCTAAAACTTAAGTTTTCTAATTTTCCCGAAATCTGAAATTGATCTTTTTTTAGCGTAATTAGTTTATCAAAATGTCGTCTTTCACCTAGATTTGGAATCGTCAAAAGCAATTAAGTCAATTTTGAGATATCGTTGATTGAACAAAGTTGACTTTTTCTTGTTTCAAGTGTTCTACATTGGACCCATGGCTAAAACTAAAGTTTTCTAAACTTCCCGAAATCCGAAATTGAACTTTCTTTAACCTAATTAGTTTATCAAAATGTCGTCTTTCACCTAGATTTGGAGTCGTCATAAGCAAATGAGTCAATTTTGAGATATCGTTGATTGAACAAAGTTGACTCTTTCTTGTTTCAAGTGTTGTACAATAGACCCATGTCTAAAACTCTAGTTTTCTAAACTTCCCGAGATCCGAAATTGAAATTTTTTTAGCGTAATTAGTTTATCAAAATGTCGTCTTTCACCTAGATTTGGAATCGTCAAAAGCAATTAAGTCAATTTTGAGATATCGTTGATTGAACAAAGTTGACTTTTTCTTGTTTCAAGTGTTCTACATTGGACCGATGGCTAAAACTAAAGTTTTCTAAACTTCCCGAAATCCGAAATTGAACTTTCTTTAACCTAATTAGTTTATCAAAATGTCGTTTTTCACCTAGATTTAGAGTCGTCATAAGCAAATGAGTCAATTTTGAGATATCGTTGATTGAACAAAGTTGACTCTTTCTTGTTTCAAGTGTTGTACACCCATGTCTAAAACTCTAGTTTTCTAAACTTCCCGAAATCCGGAATTGAACTTTTTTAAGCGTAATTAGTTTATCAAAATGTCGTCTTTCACTTACATTTAAAATCGTCAAAAGCAATCTAGTCAATTTTGAGATATCGTTGATTGAACAAAGTTGTCTTTTTCGTTTTTCAAGTTTTCTACAATGGACCCATGGCTAAAACTCAACCTTTCTAAACTTCCCGACATCGGAAATTAAACTTTCTTTAGCGTAATTAGTTTATCAAAATGTCATCTTTCACCTAGATTTTGAATCATCAAAAGTAATTAAGTCAATTTTGAGATATCGTTGATTGAACAAAGTTGTCTCTTTCTTCTTTCAAGTTTTCTACAATGGACCCATGGCTAAAAGTTAAGTTTTCTAATTTTCCCGAAATCCGAAACTGAACTTTTTTTTAGCGTAATTGGTTTATCAAACTGTCGTCTTTCACTTAGATTTGGAATCGTCAAAAGCAATTAAGTCAATTTTGAGATATCGTTGATTGAACAAAGTTGACTCTTTCTTGTTTCAAGTGTTCTACATTGGACCCATGGCTAAAACTAAAGTTTTCTAAACTTCCCGAAATCCGAAATTGAACTTTCTTTAACCTAATTAGCTTATGAAAATGTCGTCTTTCACCTAGATTTGGAATCGTCAAAAGCAAATGAGTCAATTTTGAGATATCGTTGATTGAACAAAGTTGACTCTTTCTTCTTTCAAGTGTTGTACAATAGACCCATGGCTATAATTCAGGTTTTCTAAACTTCCCGAAATCCGAAATTGAACTTTTTTTTAGCGTAATTAGTTTATCAAACTGTCGTCTTTCACTTAGATTTGGAATCGGCAAAAGCAATTAAGTCAATTTTGAGATATCGTTGATTGAACAAAGTTGACTCTTTCTTGTTTCAAGTGTTCTACATTGGACCCATGGCTAAAACTAAAGTTTTCTAAACTTCCCGAAATCCGAAATTGAACTTTCTTTAACCTAATTAGTTTATCAAAATGTCGTCTTTCACCTAGATTTAGAGTCGACATAAGCAAATGAGTCAAATTTTTAGATATCGTTGAAAAGTCGACTCTTTCTTGTTTCAAGTGTTCTGCATTGGACCCATGGCTAAAACTCAAGTTTTCAAAACTTCCCGAAATCCGAAATTGAACTTTTTTTAGCGTAATTAGTTTATCAAAATGTCGTCTTTTACCTAGATTTGAAATCGTCAAAAGCAATTATGTCAATTTTGAGATATCGTTGATTGAACAAAGTTGACTCTTTCTTCTTTTAAGTTTTGTACAATGGACCCATGGCTAAAACTCAAGTTTTTAAAACTTCTCGAAATCCGAAATTGAACTTTCTTTAGCGTAATTAGTTCATCAAAATGTCTCCTTTGAGCTACATTTGGAATCGCCGGAAACAAATTATTCAATTTTGAGATATCGTTTATTGAACAAAGTTGACTCTTTCTTGTTTCAAGTGTTCTGCATTGGACCCATGGCTAAAACTCAAGTTTTCAAAACTTCCCGAAATCCGAAATTGAACTTTTTTTAGCGTAATTTGTTTATCAAAATGTCGTCTTTTACCTAGATTTGAAATCGTCAAAAGCAATTATGTCAATTTTGAGATATCGTTGATTGAACAAAGTTGACTCTTTCTTCTTTTAAGTTTTGTACAATGGACCCATGGCTAAAACTCAAGTTTTTAAAACTTCTCGAAATCCGAAATTGAACTTTCTTTAGCGTAATTAGTTCATCAAAATGTCTCCTTTGAGCTACATTTGGAATCGCCGGAAACAAATGATTCAATTTTGAGATATCGTTTATTGAACAAAGTTGACTCTTTCTTGTTTCAAGTGTTCGACATTGGACCCATGGCTAAAACTCAAGTTTTCAAAACTTCCTGAAATCTGAAATTGAACTTTTTTAGCGTAATTAGTTTATCAAAATGTCGTCTTTCACCTAGATTTGGAATCGTCAAATGCCAATTAGTCAATTTTGAGATATTGATGATTGAACAAAGTTGAGTCTTTCTTGTTTCAAGTGTTCTACAATAGACCCATGGCTAAAACTCTAGTTTTCTAAACTTCCCGAAATTCGAAACTGGACTTTCTTTAGCGTAATTAGTTTATCAAAATGTCGTCTTTCACCTAGATTTGGAATCGTCAAAAGCAATTAAGTCAATTTTGAGATATCGTTGATTGAACAAAGTTGACTCTTTCTTGTTTCAAGTGTTCTACATTGGACCCATGGCTAAAACTCAAGTTTTCTAAACTTCCCGAAATCCGAAATTGAACTTTCTTTAACCTAATTAGTTTATCAAAATGTCGTCTTTCACCTAGATTTGGAATCGTCATAAGCAAATGAGTCAATTTTGAAATATCGTTGATTGAAAAATGTTGACTCTTTCTTGTTTCAAGTGTTGTACAATAGACCCATGGCTAAAACTCTTGTTTTCTAAACTTCCCGAAATCCGAAATTGAACTTTTTTTAGCGTAATTAGTTTATCAAAATGTCGTCTTTCACTTAGATTTGGAATCGTCAAAAGCAATTAAGTCAATTTTGAGATATCATTGATTGAACAAAGTTGACTCTTTCTTGTTTCAAGTGTTCTACATTGGACCCATAGCTAAAACTCAAGTTTTCTAAACTTCCCAAAATCCAAAATTGAACATTCTTTAACCTAATTAATTTATCAAAATGTTGTCTTTCACCTAGATTTGGAATCGTCAAAAGCAATTAAGTCAATTTTGAGATATCGTTGATTTAGCAAAGTTGTCTTTTTCTTCTTTCAAGTTTTCTACAATGGACCCATGGCTAAAACTTAAGTTTTCTAATTTTCCCGAAATCTGAAATTGAACTTTTTTTAGCGTAATTAGTTTATCAAAATGTCGTCTTTCACTTAGATTTGGAATCGTCAAAAACAATTAAGTCAATTTTGAGATATCATTGATTGAACAAAATTGACTCTTTCTTGTTTCAAGTGTTCTACATTGGACCCATGGCTAAAACTAAAGTTTTCGAAACTTCTCGAAATCCGAAATTGAACTTTCTTTAATCTAATTAGTTTATTAAAATGTCGTCTTTCACCTAGATTTGGAATCGTCAAAAGCAATTAAGTCAATTATGAGATAGCGTTGCTGGAACAAAGTTGTCTTTTTCTTCTTTCAAGTTTTCTACAATCGACCCATGGCTAAAACTCAAGTTTTTAAAACTTCCCGAAATCCGAACTTAAACTTTTTTTAGCTTAATTAGTTTATCAAAATGTCGTCTTTTACCTAGATTTAAAATCGTCAAAAGCAATTCAATCAATTTTGAGATATCGTTGATTGAACAAAGTTGACTCTTTCTTCTTACAAGTGTGGTACAATGGAACCATGGCTAAAACTCACGTTTTCAAAACTTCCCGAAATCCGAAATTGAACTTTTTTTAGCGTAATTAGTTTATCAAAATGTCGTCTTTGACCAAGATTTGGAATTGTCGAAAGCAAATGAGTCAATTTTGAGATATCGTTGATCGAACAAAGTTGACTCTTTCTTGTTTCAATTGTTCGACATTGGACCCGTGGCTAAAACTCAAGTTTTCAAAATTTCCCGAAATCCGAAATTGATCTTTCTTTAGCGTAATTAGTTTATCAAAATGTCGTCTTTCACCTAGATTTGGAATCGTCAAAAGAAATTAAGTCAATTTTGAGATATCGTTGATTGAACAAAGTTGTCTTTTTCTTCTTTCAAGTTTTCTCCAATGGACCCATGGCTAAAACTCAAGTTTTCAAAACTTCCCAAAATCTAAAATTGAACTTTCTTTAGCGTAATTAGTTTATCAAAATGTCGTCTTTGACCAAGATTTGGAATTGTCGAAAGCAAATGAGTCAATTTTGAGATATCGTTGATTGAACAAAGTTGACTCTTTCTTGTTTCAATTGTTCGACATTGGACCCATGGCTAAAACTCAAGTTTTCAAAACTTCCCGAAATCCGAAATTGATCTTTCTTTAGCGTAATTAGTTTATTAAAATGTCGTCTTTCACCTAGATTTGGAATCGTCAAAAGCAATTAAGTTAATTTTGAGATGTCGTTGATTGAACAAAGTTGACTTTTTCTTATTACAAGTGTTGTACAATGGACGCATGGCTAAAACACAAGTTTTCAAAACTTCCGAAATCTGAAATTGAACTTTCTTTAGCGTAATTAGTTTATCAAAATGTCGTCTTTGACCAAGATTTGGAATTGTCAAAAGCAAATGAGTTAATTTTGAGATATCGTTGATTGAACAAAGTTGACTCTTTCTTGTTTCAATTGTTCGACATTGGACCCATGGCTAAAACTCAAGTTTTCAAAACTTCCCGAAATCCGAAATTAAACTTTCTTTAGCGTAATTAGTTTATTAAAATGTCGTCTTTCACCTAGATTTGGAATCGTCAAAAGCAATTAAGTTAATTTTGAGATGTCGTTGATTGAACAAAGTTGACTTTTTCTTATTACAAGTGTTGTACAATGGACGCATGGCTAAAACACAAGTTTTCAAAACTTCCGAAATCTGAAATTGAACTTTCTTTAGCGTAATTAGTTTATCAAAATGTCGTCTTTGACCAAGATTTGGAATTGTCAAAAGCAAATGAGTTAATTTTGAGATATCGTTGATTGAACAAAGTTGACTCTTTCTTGTTTCAATTGTTCGACATTGGACCCATGGCTAAAACTCAAGTTTTCAAAACTTCCCGAAATCCGAAATTAAACTTTCTTTAGCGTAATTAGTTTATCAAAATGTCGTCTTTCACTTAGATTTGGAATCGTCAAAAGAAATTAAGTCAATTTTGAGATATTGTTGATTGAACAAAGTTGTCTTTTTCTTCTTTCAAGTTTTCTACAATGGACCCATGGCTAAAACTCAAGTTTTCAAAACTTCCCAAAATCGGAAATTGAACTTTCTTTAGCGTAATTAGTTTATCAAAATGTCATCTTTGACCAAGATTTGGAATTGTCGAAACCAAATAAGTCAATTTTGAGATACCATTGATTGAACAAAGTTGACTATTTCTTGTTTCAATTGTTCGACATTGGACCCATGGCTAAAACTCAAGTTTTCAAAACTTCCCGAAATCCGAAATTGAACTTTCTTTAGCGTAATTAGTTTATCAAAATGTCGTCTTTGACCAAGATTTGGAATTGTCGAAAGCAAATGAGTCAATTTTGAGATATCGTTGATCGAACAAAGTTGACTCTTTCTTGTTTCAATTGTTCGACGTTGGACCCGTGGCTAAACTCAAGTTTTCAAAACTTTCCGAAATCCGAAATTGATCTTTCTTTAGCGTAATTAGTTTATCAAAATGTCGTCTTTCACCTAGATTTGGAATCGTCAAAAGAAATTAAGTGAATTTTGAGATATCGTTGATTGAACAAAGTTGTCTTTTTCTTCTTTCAAGTTTTCTACAATGGACCCCTGGCTAAAACTAAAGTTTTCAAAACTTCCCAAAATCTCAAATTGAACTTTCTTTAGCGTAATTAGTTTATCAAAATGTCGTCTTTCACCAAGATTTGGAAATGTCGAAAGCAAATGAGTCAATTTTGAGATATCGTTGATTGAACAAAGTTGACTCTTTCTTGTTTCAATTGTTCGACATTGGACCCGAGGCTAAAACTCAAGTTTTCAAAACTTCCCGAAATCCGAAATTGATCTTTCTTTAGATTAATTAATTTATCAAAATGTCGTCTTTCACCTAGATTTGGAATCGTCAAAAGAAATTAAGTCAATTTTGAGATATCGTTGATTGAACAAAGTTGTCTTTTTCTTCTTTCAAGTTTTCTACAATGGACCCATGGCTAAATTTCAAGTTTTCAAAACTTCCCAAAATCTGAAATTGAACTTTCTTTAGCGTAATTAGTTTATCAAAATGTCGTCTTTGACCAAGATTTGGAATTGTCGAAAGCAAATGAGTCAATTTTGAGATATCGTTGATTGAACAAAGTTGACTCTTTCTTGTTTCAATTGTTCGACACTGGACCCATGGCTAAAACCCAAGTTTTCAAAACTTCTCGAAATCCGAAATTGAACTTTCTTTAGCGTAATTAGTTTATTAAAATGTCGTCTTTCACCTAGATTTGGAATCGTCAAAAGCAATTAAGTTAATTTTGAGATATCGTTGATTGAACAAAGTTGACTTTTTCTTATTACAAGTGTTGTACAATGGACCCATGGCAAAAACTCAAGTTTTCAAAACTTCCCGAAATCTGAAATTGAACTTTCTTTAGCGTAATTAGTTTATTAAAATGTCGTCTTTCACCTAGATTTTGAATCGTCAAAAGCAATTAAGTCAATTTTGAGATATCGTTGATTGAACAAAGTTGACTTTTCCTTCTTTCAAGTTTTCTACAATGGACTCATGGCTAAAACTCAAGTTTTCAAAACTTCCCGAAATCTGAAATTGAACTTTCTTTAGCGTAATTAGTTTATTAAAATGTCGTCTTTCATCTAGATTTTGAATCGTCAAAAGCAATTAAGTCAATTTTGAGATATCGTTGATTGAACAAAGTTGACTTTTCCTTCTTTCAAGTTTTCTACAATGGACCCATGGCTAAAACTCAAGTTTTCAAAACTTCCCAAAATCTGAAATTTAACTTTCTTTAACGTAATTAGTTTATCAAAATGTCGTCTTTGAGCTACATTTGGAATCGCCGAAAGCAAATGAGTCCATTTTGAGATATCATTGATTCACAAAGTCGACTCTTTCTTGTATCAAGTGTTCTGCATTGGACCCATGGCTAAAACTCAAGATTTCTAAACTTTCCGAAATACGAAATTCAACTTTTTTTAGCGTAATTAGTTTATCAAAATATCGTCTTTTACCTAGATTTGAAATCGTCAAAAGCAATTAAGTCAATTTTGAGATATCGTTGATTGAACAAAGTTGTCTTTTTCTTATTACAAGTGTTGTACAATGGACCCATGGCTAAAACTCAAGTTTTCAAAACTTCCCGAAATCTGAAATTGAACTTTCTTTAGCGTAATTAGTTTATTAAAATGTCGTCTTTCACCTAGATTTGGAATCGTCAAAAGCAAATTAGTCAATTTTGAGATATCGTTGATTGAACAAAGTTGACTATTCCTTCTTTCAAGTTTTCTACAATGGACCCATGGCTAAAACTCAAGTTTTCTAAACTTCCCGAAATCCGAAATTGAACTTTCTTTAGAGTAATTAGTTCATCAAAATGTCGTCTTTGACCTACATTTGGAATCGCCGAAAGCAAATTAGTCAATTTTGAGATATCATTGATTCAACAAAGTCGACTCTTTCTTGTTTCAAGTGTTCTACATTGGACCCATGGCTAAAACTCAAGTTTTCTAAACTTCCGAAATTCGAAATTGAACTTTTTTTAGCGTAATTAGTTTATCAAAATGTCGTCTTTGAGCTACATTTGGAATCGCCGAAAGGAAATGAGTCAATTTTGAGATATCATTGATTCACAAAGTCGACTCTTTCTTGTTTCAAGTGTTCTGCATTGGACCCATGGCTAAAACTCAAGATTTCTAAACTTTCCGAAATACAAAATTCAACTTTTTTTAGCGTAATTAGTTTATCAAAATGTCGTCTTTTACCTAGATTTGAAATCGTCAAAAGCAATTAAGTCAATTTTGAGATATCGTTGATTGAACAAAGTTGACTCTTTCTTGTTTCAAGTGTTCTACATTGGACCCATGGCTAAAACTCAAGTTTTCTAAACTTCCCGAAATCCGAAATTGAACTTTCTTTAACCTAATTAGTTTATCAAAATGTCGTCTTTCACCTAGATTTGGAGTCGTCATAAGCAAATGAGTCAATTTTGAGATATCGTTGATTGAACAAAGTTGACTTTTTCTTCTTTCAAGTTTTCACCCATGGCTAAAACTCAAGTTTTCAAAACTTCCCAAAATCTGAAATTGAACTTTCTTTAGCGTAATTATTTTATCGAAATGTCGTCTTTGACCAAGATTTGGAATTGTCGAAAGCAAATGAGTCAATTTTGAGATATCGTTGATCGAACAAAGTTGACTCTTTCTTGTTTCAATTGTTCGACATTGGACCCGTGGCTAAAACTCAAGTTTTCAAAATTTCCCGAAATCCGAAATTGATCTTTCTTTAGCGTAATTAGTTTATCAAAATGTCGTCTTTCACCTAGATTTGGAATCGTCAAAAGAAATTAAGTCAATTTTGAGATATCGTTGATTGAACAAAGTTGTCTTTTTCTTCTTTCAAGTTTTCTCCAATGGACCCATGGCTAAAACTCAAGTTTTCAAAACTTCCCAAAATCTAAAATTGAACTTTCTTTAGCGTAATTAGTTTATCAAAATGTCGTCTTTGACCAAGATTTGGAATTGTCGAAAGCAAATGAGTCAATTTTGAGATATCGTTGATTGAACAAAGTTGACTCTTTCTTGTTTCAATTGTTCGACATTGGACCCATGGCTAAAACTCAAGTTTTCAAAACTTCCCGAAATCCGAAATTGATCTTTCTTTAGCGTAATTAGTTTATTAAAATGTCGTCTTTCACCTAGATTTGGAATCGTCAAAAGCAATTAAGTTAATTTTGAGATGTCGTTGATTGAACAAAGTTGACTTTTTCTTATTACAAGTGTTGTACAATGGACGCATGGCTAAAACACAAGTTTTCAAAACTTCCGAAATCTGAAATTGAACTTTCTTTAGCGTAATTAGTTTATCAAAATGTCGTCTTTGACCAAGATTTGGAATTGTCAAAAGCAAATGAGTTAATTTTGAGATATCGTTGATTGAACAAAGTTGACTCTTTCTTGTTTCAATTGTTCGACATTGGACCCATGGCTAAAACTCAAGTTTTCAAAACTTCCCGAAATCCGAAATTAAACTTTCTTTAGCGTAATTAGTTTATTAAAATGTCGTCTTTCACCTAGATTTGGAATCGTCAAAAGCAATTAAGTTAATTTTGAGATGTCGTTGATTGAACAAAGTTGACTTTTTCTTATTACAAGTGTTGTACAATGGACGCATGGCTAAAACACAAGTTTTCAAAACTTCCGAAATCTGAAATTGAACTTTCTTTAGCGTAATTAGTTTATCAAAATGTCGTCTTTGACCAAGATTTGGAATTGTCAAAAGCAAATGAGTTAATTTTGAGATATCGTTGATTGAACAAAGTTGACTCTTTCTTGTTTCAATTGTTCGACATTGGACCCATGGCTAAAACTCAAGTTTTCAAAACTTCCCGAAATCCGAAATTAAACTTTCTTTAGCGTAATTAGTTTATCAAAATGTCGTCTTTCACTTAGATTTGGAATCGTCAAAAGAAATTAAGTCAATTTTGAGATATTGTTGATTGAACAAAGTTGACTCTTTCTTGTTTCAAGTGTTCTACATTGGACCCATGGCTAAAACTAAAGTTTTCTAAACTTCCCGAAATCCGAAATTGAACTTTCTTTAACCTAATTAGTTTATCAAAATGTCGTCTTTCACCTAGATTTAGAGTCGACATAAGCAAATGAGTCAAATTTTTAGATATCGTTGAAAAGTCGACTCTTTCTTGTTTCAAGTGTTCTGCATTGGACCCATGGCTAAAACTCAAGTTTTCAAAACTTCCCGAAATCCGAAATTGAACTTTTTTTAGCGTAATTAGTTTATCAAAATGTCGTCTTTTACCTAGATTTGAAATCGTCAAAAGCAATTATGTCAATTTTGAGATATCGTTGATTGAACAAAGTTGACTCTTTCTTCTTTTAAGTTTTGTACAATGGACCCATGGCTAAAACTCAAGTTTTTAAAACTTCTCGAAATCCGAAATTGAACTTTCTTTAGCGTAATTAGTTCATCAAAATGTCTCCTTTGAGCTACATTTGGAATCGCAGGAAACAAATTATTCAATTTTGAGATATCGTTTATTGAACAAAGTTGACTCTTTCTTGTTTCAAGTGTTCTGCATTGGACCCATGGCTAAAACTCAAGTTTTCAAAACTTCCCGAAATCCGAAATTGAACTTTTTTTAGCGTAATTTGTTTATCAAAATGTCGTCTTTTACCTAGATTTGAAATCGTCAAAAGCAATTATGTCAATTTTGAGATATCGTTGATTGAACAAAGTTGACTCTTTCTTCTTTTAAGTTTTGTACAATGGACCCATGGCTAAAACTCAAGTTTTTAAAACTTCTCGAAATCCGAAATTGAACTTTCTTTAGCGTAATTAGTTCATCAAAATGTCTCCTTTGAGCTACATTTGGAATCGCCGGAAACAAATGATTCAATTTTGAGATATCGTTTATTGAACAAAGTTGACTCTTTCTTGTTTCAAGTGTTCGACATTGGACCCATGGCTAAAACTCAAGTTTTCAAAACTTCCTGAAATCTGAAATTGAACTTTTTTAGCGTAATTAGTTTATCAAAATGTCGTCTTTCACCTAGATTTGGAATCGTCAAATGCCAATTAGTCAATTTTGAGATATTGATGATTGAACAAAGTTGAGTCTTTCTTGTTTCAAGTGTTCTACAATAGACCCATGGCTAAAACTCTAGTTTTCTAAACTTCCCGAAATTCGAAACTGGACTTTCTTTAGCGTAATTAGTTTATCAAAATGTCGTCTTTCACCTAGATTTGGAATCGTCAAAAGCAATTAAGTCAATTTTGAGATATCGTTGATTGAACAAAGTTGACTCTTTCTTGTTTCAAGTGTTCTACATTGGACCCATGGCTAAAACTCAAGTTTTCTAAACTTCCCGAAATCCGAAATTGAACTTTCTTTAACCTAATTAGTTTATCAAAATGTCGTCTTTCACCTAGATTTGGAATCGTCATAAGCAAATGAGTCAATTTTGAAATATCGTTGATTGAAAAATGTTGACTCTTTCTTGATTCAAGTGTTGTACAATAGACCCATGGCTAAAACTCTTGTTTTCTAAACTTCCCGAAATCCGAAATTGAACTTTTTTTAGCGTAATTAGTTTATCAAAATGTCGTCTTTCACTTAGATTTGGAATCGTCAAAAGCAATTAAGTCAATTTTGAGATATCATTGATTGAACAAAGTTGACTCTTTCTTGTTTCAAGTGTTCTACATTGGACCCATAGCTAAAACTCAAGTTTTCTAAACTTCCCAAAATCCAAAATTGAACATTCTTTAACCTAATTAATTTATCAAAATGTTGTCTTTCACCTAGATTTGGAATCGTCAAAAGCAATTAAGTCAATTTTGAGATATCGTTGATTTAGCAAAGTTGTCTTTTTCTTCTTTCAAGTTTTCTACAATGGACCCATGGCTAAAACTTAAGTTTTCTAATTTTCCCGAAATCTGAAATTGAACTTTTTTTAGCGTAATTAGTTTATCAAAATGTCGTCTTTCACTTAGATTTGGAATCGTCAAAAACAATTAAGTCAATTTTGAGATATCATTGATTGAACAAAATTGACTCTTTCTTGTTTCAAGTGTTCTACATTGGACCCATGGCTAAAACTAAAGTTTTCGAAACTTCTCGAAATCCGAAATTGAACTTTCTTTAATCTAATTAGTTTATTAAAATGTCGTCTTTCACCTAGATTTGGAATCGTCAAAAGCAATTAAGTCAATTATGAGATAGCGTTGCTGGAACAAAGTTGTCTTTTTCTTCTTTCAAGTTTTCTACAATCGACCCATGGCTAAAACTCAAGTTTTTTAAACTTCCCGAAATCCGAACTTAAACTTTTTTTAGCTTAATTAGTTTATCAAAATGTCGTCTTTTACCTAGATTTAAAATCGTCAAAAGCAATTCAATCAATTTTGAGATATCGTTGATTGAACAAAGTTGACTCTTTCTTCTTACAAGTGTGGTACAATGGAACCATGGCTAAAACTCACGTTTTCAAAACTTCCCGAAATCCGAAATTGAACTTTTTTTAGCGTAATTAGTTTATCAAAATGTCGTCTTTGACCAAGATTTGGAATTGTCGAAAGCAAATGAGTCAATTTTGAGATATCGTTGATCGAACAAAGTTGACTCTTTCTTGTTTCAATTGTTCGACATTGGACCCGTGGCTAAAACTCAAGTTTTCAAAATTTCCCGAAATCCGAAATTGATCTTTCTTTAGCGTAATTAGTTTATCAAAATGTCGTCTTTCACCTAGATTTGGAATCGTCAAAAGAAATTAAGTCAATTTTGAGATATCGTTGATTGAACAAAGTTGTCTTTTTCTTCTTTCAAGTTTTCTCCAATGGACCCATGGCTAAAACTCAAGTTTTCAAAACTTCCCAAAATCTAAAATTGAACTTTCTTTAGCGTAATTAGTTTATCAAAATGTCGTCTTTGACCAAGATTTGGAATTGTCGAAAGCAAATGAGTCAATTTTGAGATATCGTTGATTGAACAAAGTTGACTCTTTCTTGTTTCAATTGTTCGACATTGGACCCATGGCTAAAACTCAAGTTTTCAAAACTTCCCGAAATCCGAAATTGATCTTTCTTTAGCGTAATTAGTTTATTAAAATGTCGTCTTTCACCTAGATTTGGAATCGTCAAAAGCAATTAAGTTAATTTTGAGATGTCGTTGATTGAACAAAGTTGACTTTTTCTTATTACAAGTGTTGTACAATGGACGCATGGCTAAAACACAAGTTTTCAAAACTTCCGAAATCTGAAATTGAACTTTCTTTAGCGTAATTAGTTTATCAAAATGTCGTCTTTGACCAAGATTTGGAATTGTCAAAAGCAAATGAGTTAATTTTGAGATATCGTTGATTGAACAAAGTTGACTCTTTCTTGTTTCAATTGTTCGACATTGGACCCATGGCTAAAACTCAAGTTTTCAAAACTTCCCGAAATCCGAAATTAAACTTTCTTTAGCGTAATTAGTTTATTAAAATGTCGTCTTTCACCTAGATTTGGAATCGTCAAAAGCAATTAAGTTAATTTTGAGATGTCGTTGATTGAACAAAGTTGACTTTTTCTTATTACAAGTGTTGTACAATGGACGCATGGCTAAAACACAAGTTTTCAAAACTTCCGAAATCTGAAATTGAACTTTCTTTAGCGTAATTAGTTTATCAAAATGTCGTCTTTGACCAAGATTTGGAATTGTCAAAAGCAAATGAGTTAATTTTGAGATATCGTTGATTGAACAAAGTTGACTCTTTCTTGTTTCAATTGTTCGACATTGGACCCATGGCTAAAACTCAAGTTTTCAAAACTTCCCGAAATCCGAAATTAAACTTTCTTTAGCGTAATTAGTTTATCAAAATGTCGTCTTTCACTTAGATTTGGAATCGTCAAAAGAAATTAAGTCAATTTTGAGATATTGTTGATTGAACAAAGTTGTCTTTTTCTTCTTTCAAGTTTTCTACAATGGACCCATGGCTAAAACTCAAGTTTTCAAAACTTCCCAAAATCGGAAATTGAACTTTCTTTAGCGTAATTAGTTTATCAAAATGTCATCTTTGACCAAGATTTGGAATTGTCGAAACCAAATAAGTCAATTTTGAGATACCATTGATTGAACAAAGTTGACTATTTCTTGTTTCAATTGTTCGACATTGGACCCATGGCTAAAACTCAAGTTTTCAAAACTTCCCGAAATCCGAAATTGAACTTTCTTTAGCGTAATTAGTTTATCAAAATGTCGTCTTTGACCAAGATTTGGAATTGTCGAAAGCAAATGAGTCAATTTTGAGATATCGTTGATCGAACAAAGTTGACTCTTTCTTGTTTCAATTGTTCGACGTTGGACCCGTGGCTAAACTCAAGTTTTCAAAACTTTCCGAAATCCGAAATTGATCTTTCTTTAGCGTAATTAGTTTATCAAAATGTCGTCTTTCACCTAGATTTGGAATCGTCAAAAGAAATTAAGTGAATTTTGAGATATCGTTGATTGAACAAAGTTGTCTTTTTCTTCTTTCAAGTTTTCTACAATGGACCCCTGGCTAAAACTAAAGTTTTCAAAACTTCCCAAAATCTCAAATTGAACTTTCTTTAGCGTAATTAGTTTATCAAAATGTCGTCTTTCACCAAGATTTGGAAATGTCGAAAGCAAATGAGTCAATTTTGAGATATCGTTGATTGAACAAAGTTGACTCTTTCTTGTTTCAATTGTTCGACATTGGACCCGAGGCTAAAACTCAAGTTTTCAAAACTTCCCGAAATCCGAAATTGATCTTTCTTTAGATTAATTAATTTATCAAAATGTCGTCTTTCACCTAGATTTGGAATCGTCAAAAGAAATTAAGTCAATTTTGAGATATCGTTGATTGAACAAAGTTGTCTTTTTCTTCTTTCAAGTTTTCTACAATGGACCCATGGCTAAATTTCAAGTTTTCAAAACTTCCCAAAATCTGAAATTGAACTTTCTTTAGCGTAATTAGTTTATCAAAATGTCGTCTTTGACCAAGATTTGGAATTGTCGAAAGCAAATGAGTCAATTTTGAGATATCGTTGATTGAACAAAGTTGACTCTTTCTTGTTTCAATTGTTCGACACTGGACCCATGGCTAAAACCCAAGTTTTCAAAACTTCTCGAAATCCGAAATTGAACTTTCTTTAGCGTAATTAGTTTATTAAAATGTCGTCTTTCACCTAGATTTGGAATCGTCAAAAGCAATTAAGTTAATTTTGAGATATCGTTGATTGAACAAAGTTGACTTTTTCTTATTACAAGTGTTGTACAATGGACCCATGGCAAAAACTCAAGTTTTCAAAACTTCCCGAAATCTGAAATTGAACTTTCTTTAGCGTAATTAGTTTATTAAAATGTCGTCTTTCACCTAGATTTTGAATCGTCAAAAGCAATTAAGTCAATTTTGAGATATCGTTGATTGAACAAAGTTGACTTTTCCTTCTTTCAAGTTTTCTACAATGGACTCATGGCTAAAACTCAAGTTTTCAAAACTTCCCGAAATCTGAAATTGAACTTTCTTTAGCGTAATTAGTTTATTAAAATGTCGTCTTTCATCTAGATTTTGAATCGTCAAAAGCAATTAAGTCAATTTTGAGATATCGTTGATTGAACAAAGTTGACTTTTCCTTCTTTCAAGTTTTCTACAATGGACCCATGGCTAAAACTCAAGTTTTCAAAACTTCCCAAAATCTGAAATTTAACTTTCTTTAACGTAATTAGTTTATCAAAATGTCGTCTTTGAGCTACATTTGGAATCGCCGAAAGCAAATGAGTCCATTTTGAGATATCATTGATTCACAAAGTCGACTCTTTCTTGTATCAAGTGTTCTGCATTGGACCCATGGCTAAAACTCAAGATTTCTAAACTTTCCGAAATACGAAATTCAACTTTTTTTAGCGTAATTAGTTTATCAAAATATCGTCTTTTACCTAGATTTGAAATCGTCAAAAGCAATTAAGTCAATTTTGAGATATCGTTGATTGAACAAAGTTGTCTTTTTCTTATTACAAGTGTTGTACAATGGACCCATGGCTAAAACTCAAGTTTTCAAAACTTCCCGAAATCTGAAATTGAACTTTCTTTAGCGTAATTAGTTTATTAAAATGTCGTCTTTCACCTAGATTTGGAATCGTCAAAAGCAAATTAGTCAATTTTGAGATATCGTTGATTGAACAAAGTTGACTATTCCTTCTTTCAAGTTTTCTACAATGGACCCATGGCTAAAACTCAAGTTTTCTAAACTTCCCGAAATCCGAAATTGAACTTTCTTTAGAGTAATTAGTTCATCAAAATGTCGTCTTTGACCTACATTTGGAATCGCCGAAAGCAAATTAGTCAATTTTGAGATATCATTGATTCAACAAAGTCGACTCTTTCTTGTTTCAAGTGTTCTACATTGGACCCATGGCTAAAACTCAAGTTTTCTAAACTTCCGAAATTCGAAATTGAACTTTTTTTAGCGTAATTAGTTTATCAAAATGTCGTCTTTGAGCTACATTTGGAATCGCCGAAAGGAAATGAGTCAATTTTGAGATATCATTGATTCACAAAGTCGACTCTTTCTTGTTTCAAGTGTTCTGCATTGGACCCATGGCTAAAACTCAAGATTTCTAAACTTTCCGAAATACGAAATTCAACTTTTTTTAGCGTAATTAGTTTATCAAAATGTCGTCTTTTACCTAGATTTGAAATCGTCAAAAGCAATTAAGTCAATTTTGAGATATCGTTGATTGAACAAAGTTGACTCTTTCTTGTTTCAAGTGTTCTACATTGGACCCATGGCTAAAACTCAAGTTTTCTAAACTTCCCGAAATCCGAAATTGAACTTTCTTTAACCTAATTAGTTTATCAAAATGTCGTCTTTCACCTAGATTTGGAGTCGTCATAAGCAAATGAGTCAATTTTGAGATATCGTTGATTGAACAAAGTTGACTTTTTCTTCTTTCAAGTTTTCACCCATGGCTAAAACTCAAGTTTTCAAAACTTCCCAAAATCTGAAATTGAACTTTCTTTAGCGTAATTATTTTATCGAAATGTCGTCTTTGACCAAGATTTGGAATTGTCGAAAGCAAATGAGTCAATTTTGAGATATCGTTGATCGAACAAAGTTGACTCTTTCTTGTTTCAATTGTTCGACATTGGACCCGTGGCTAAAACTCAAGTTTTCAAAATTTCCCGAAATCCGAAATTGATCTTTCTTTAGCGTAATTAGTTTATCAAAATGTCGTCTTTCACCTAGATTTGGAATCGTCAAAAGAAATTAAGTCAATTTTGAGATATCGTTGATTGAACAAAGTTGTCTTTTTCTTCTTTCAAGTTTTCTCCAATGGACCCATGGCTAAAACTCAAGTTTTCAAAACTTCCCAAAATCTAAAATTGAACTTTCTTTAGCGTAATTAGTTTATCAAAATGTCGTCTTTGACCAAGATTTGGAATTGTCGAAAGCAAATGAGTCAATTTTGAGATATCGTTGATTGAACAAAGTTGACTCTTTCTTGTTTCAATTGTTCGACATTGGACCCATGGCTAAAACTCAAGTTTTCAAAACTTCCCGAAATCCGAAATTGATCTTTCTTTAGCGTAATTAGTTTATTAAAATGTCGTCTTTCACCTAGATTTGGAATCGTCAAAAGCAATTAAGTTAATTTTGAGATGTCGTTGATTGAACAAAGTTGACTTTTTCTTATTACAAGTGTTGTACAATGGACGCATGGCTAAAACACAAGTTTTCAAAACTTCCGAAATCTGAAATTGAACTTTCTTTAGCGTAATTAGTTTATCAAAATGTCGTCTTTGACCAAGATTTGGAATTGTCAAAAGCAAATGAGTTAATTTTGAGATATCGTTGATTGAACAAAGTTGACTCTTTCTTGTTTCAATTGTTCGACATTGGACCCATGGCTAAAACTCAAGTTTTCAAAACTTCCCGAAATCCGAAATTAAACTTTCTTTAGCGTAATTAGTTTATTAAAATGTCGTCTTTCACCTAGATTTGGAATCGTCAAAAGCAATTAAGTTAATTTTGAGATGTCGTTGATTGAACAAAGTTGACTTTTTCTTATTACAAGTGTTGTACAATGGACGCATGGCTAAAACACAAGTTTTCAAAACTTCCGAAATCTGAAATTGAACTTTCTTTAGCGTAATTAGTTTATCAAAATGTCGTCTTTGACCAAGATTTGGAATTGTCAAAAGCAAATGAGTTAATTTTGAGATATCGTTGATTGAACAAAGTTGACTCTTTCTTGTTTCAATTGTTCGACATTGGACCCATGGCTAAAACTCAAGTTTTCAAAACTTCCCGAAATCCGAAATTAAACTTTCTTTAGCGTAATTAGTTTATCAAAATGTCGTCTTTCACTTAGATTTGGAATCGTCAAAAGAAATTAAGTCAATTTTGAGATATTGTTGATTGAACAAAGTTGTCTTTTTCTTCTTTCAAGTTTTCTACAATGGACCCATGGCTAAAACTCAAGTTTTCAAAACTTCCCAAAATCGGAAATTGAACTTTCTTTAGCGTAATTAGTTTATCAAAATGTCATCTTTGACCAAGATTTGGAATTGTCGAAACCAAATAAGTCAATTTTGAGATACCATTGATTGAACAAAGTTGACTATTTCTTGTTTCAATTGTTCGACATTGGACCCATGGCTAAAACTCAAGTTTTCAAAACTTCCCGAAATCCGAAATTGAACTTTCTTTAGCGTAATTAGTTTATCAAAATGTCGTCTTTGACCAAGATTTGGAATTGTCGAAAGCAAATGAGTCAATTTTGAGATATCGTTGATCGAACAAAGTTGACTCTTTCTTGTTTCAATTGTTCGACGTTGGACCCGTGGCTAAACTCAAGTTTTCAAAACTTTCCGAAATCCGAAATTGATCTTTCTTTAGCGTAATTAGTTTATCAAAATGTCGTCTTTCACCTAGATTTGGAATCGTCAAAAGAAATTAAGTGAATTTTGAGATATCGTTGATTGAACAAAGTTGTCTTTTTCTTCTTTCAAGTTTTCTACAATGGACCCCTGGCTAAAACTAAAGTTTTCAAAACTTCCCAAAATCTCAAATTGAACTTTCTTTAGCGTAATTAGTTTATCAAAATGTCGTCTTTCACCAAGATTTGGAAATGTCGAAAGCAAATGAGTCAATTTTGAGATATCGTTGATTGAACAAAGTTGACTCTTTCTTGTTTCAATTGTTCGACATTGGACCCGAGGCTAAAACTCAAGTTTTCAAAACTTCCCGAAATCCGAAATTGATCTTTCTTTAGATTAATTAATTTATCAAAATGTCGTCTTTCACCTAGATTTGGAATCGTCAAAAGAAATTAAGTCAATTTTGAGATATCGTTGATTGAACAAAGTTGTCTTTTTCTTCTTTCAAGTTTTCTACAATGGACCCATGGCTAAATTTCAAGTTTTCAAAACTTCCCAAAATCTGAAATTGAACTTTCTTTAGCGTAATTAGTTTATCAAAATGTCGTCTTTGACCAAGATTTGGAATTGTCGAAAGCAAATGAGTCAATTTTGAGATATCGTTGATTGAACAAAGTTGACTCTTTCTTGTTTCAATTGTTCGACACTGGACCCATGGCTAAAACCCAAGTTTTCAAAACTTCTCGAAATCCGAAATTGAACTTTCTTTAGCGTAATTAGTTTATTAAAATGTCGTCTTTCACCTAGATTTGGAATCGTCAAAAGCAATTAAGTTAATTTTGAGATATCGTTGATTGAACAAAGTTGACTTTTTCTTATTACAAGTGTTGTACAATGGACCCATGGCAAAAACTCAAGTTTTCAAAACTTCCCGAAATCTGAAATTGAACTTTCTTTAGCGTAATTAGTTTATTAAAATGTCGTCTTTCACCTAGATTTTGAATCGTCAAAAGCAATTAAGTCAATTTTGAGATATCGTTGATTGAACAAAGTTGACTTTTCCTTCTTTCAAGTTTTCTACAATGGACTCATGGCTAAAACTCAAGTTTTCAAAACTTCCCGAAATCTGAAATTGAACTTTCTTTAGCGTAATTAGTTTATTAAAATGTCGTCTTTCATCTAGATTTTGAATCGTCAAAAGCAATTAAGTCAATTTTGAGATATCGTTGATTGAACAAAGTTGACTTTTCCTTCTTTCAAGTTTTCTACAATGGACCCATGGCTAAAACTCAAGTTTTCAAAACTTCCCAAAATCTGAAATTTAACTTTCTTTAACGTAATTAGTTTATCAAAATGTCGTCTTTGAGCTACATTTGGAATCGCCGAAAGCAAATGAGTCCATTTTGAGATATCATTGATTCACAAAGTCGACTCTTTCTTGTATCAAGTGTTCTGCATTGGACCCATGGCTAAAACTCAAGATTTCTAAACTTTCCGAAATACGAAATTCAACTTTTTTTAGCGTAATTAGTTTATCAAAATATCGTCTTTTACCTAGATTTGAAATCGTCAAAAGCAATTAAGTCAATTTTGAGATATCGTTGATTGAACAAAGTTGTCTTTTTCTTATTACAAGTGTTGTACAATGGACCCATGGCTAAAACTCAAGTTTTCAAAACTTCCCGAAATCTGAAATTGAACTTTCTTTAGCGTAATTAGTTTATTAAAATGTCGTCTTTCACCTAGATTTGGAATCGTCAAAAGCAAATTAGTCAATTTTGAGATATCGTTGATTGAACAAAGTTGACTATTCCTTCTTTCAAGTTTTCTACAATGGACCCATGGCTAAAACTCAAGTTTTCTAAACTTCCCGAAATCCGAAATTGAACTTTCTTTAGAGTAATTAGTTCATCAAAATGTCGTCTTTGACCTACATTTGGAATCGCCGAAAGCAAATTAGTCAATTTTGAGATATCATTGATTCAACAAAGTCGACTCTTTCTTGTTTCAAGTGTTCTACATTGGACCCATGGCTAAAACTCAAGTTTTCTAAACTTCCGAAATTCGAAATTGAACTTTTTTTAGCGTAATTAGTTTATCAAAATGTCGTCTTTGAGCTACATTTGGAATCGCCGAAAGGAAATGAGTCAATTTTGAGATATCATTGATTCACAAAGTCGACTCTTTCTTGTTTCAAGTGTTCTGCATTGGACCCATGGCTAAAACTCAAGATTTCTAAACTTTCCGAAATACGAAATTCAACTTTTTTTAGCGTAATTAGTTTATCAAAATGTCGTCTTTTACCTAGATTTGAAATCGTCAAAAGCAATTAAGTCAATTTTGAGATATCGTTGATTGAACAAAGTTGACTCTTTCTTGTTTCAAGTGTTCTACATTGGACCCATGGCTAAAACTCAAGTTTTCTAAACTTCCCGAAATCCGAAATTGAACTTTCTTTAACCTAATTAGTTTATCAAAATGTCGTCTTTCACCTAGATTTGGAGTCGTCATAAGCAAATGAGTCAATTTTAAGATATCGTTGATTGAACAAAGTTGACTTTTTCTTCTTTCAAGTTTTCACCCATGGCTAAAACTCAAGTTTTCAAAACTTCCCAAAATCTGAAATTGAACTTTCTTTAGCGTAATTATTTTATCGAAATGTCGTCTTTGACCAAGATTTGGAATTGTCGAAAGCAAATGAGTCAATTTTGAGATATCGTTGATCGAAGAAAGTTGACTCTTTCTTGTTTCAATTGTTCGACATTGGACCCGTGGCTAAAACTCAAGTTTTCAAAATTTCCCGAAATCCGAAATTGATCTTTCTTTAGCGTAATTAGTTTATCAAAATGTCGTCTTTCACCTAGATTTGGAATCGTCAAAAGAAATTAAGTCAATTTTGAGATATCGTTGATTGAACAAAGTTGTCTTTTTCTTCTTTCAAGTTTTCTCCAATGGACCCATGGCTAAAACTCAAGTTTTCAAAACTTCCCAAAATCTAAAATTGAACTTTCTTTAGCGTAATTAGTTTATCAAAATGTCGTCTTTGACCAAGATTTGGAATTGTCGAAAGCAAATGAGTCAATTTTGAGATATCGTTGATTGAACAAAGTTGACTCTTTCTTGTTTCAATTGTTCGACATTGGACCCATGGCTAAAACTCAAGTTTTCTAAACTTCCGAAATTCGAAATTGAACTTTTTTTAGCGTAATTAGTTTATCAAAATGTCGTCTTTGAGCTACATTTGGAATCGCCGAAAGGAAATGAGTCAATTTTGAGATATCATTGATTCACAAAGTCGACTCTTTCTTGTTTCAAGTGTTCTGCATTGGACCCATGGCTAAAACTCAAGATTTCTAAACTTTCCGAAATACGAAATTCAACTTTTTTTAGCGTAATTAGTTTATCAAAATGTTATCTTTTACCTAGATTTGAAATCGTCAAAAGCAATTAAGTCAATTTTGAGATATCGTTGATTGAACAAAGTTGTCTTTTTCTTATTACAAGTGTTGTACAATGGACCCATGGCTAAAACTCAAGTTTTCAAAACTTCCCGAAATCTGAAATTGAACTTTCTTTAGCGTAATTAGTTTATTAAAATGTCGTCTTTCACCTAGATTTGGAATCGTCAAAAGCAAATTAGTCAATTTTGAGATATCGTTGATTGAACAAAGTTGACTATTCCTTCTTTCAAGTTTTCTACAATGGACCCATGGCTAAAACTCAAGTTTTCTAAACTTCCCGAAATCCGAAATTGAACTTTCTTTAGAGTAATTAGTTCATCAAAATGTCGTCTTTGACCTACATTTGGAATCGCCGAAAGCAAATTAGTCAATTTTGAGATATCATTGATTCAACAAAGTCGACTCTTTCTTGTTTCAAGTGTTCTACATTGGACCCATGGCTAAAACTCAAGTTTTCTAAACTTCCGAAATTCGAAATTGAACTTTTTTTAGCGTAATTAGTTTATCAAAATGTCGTCTTTGAGCTACATTTGGAATCGCCGAAAGGAAATGAGTCAATTTTGAGATATCATTGATTCACAAAGTCGACTCTTTCTTGTTTCAAGTGTTCTGCATTGGACCCATGGCTAAAACTCAAGATTTCTAAACTTTCCGAAATACGAAATTCAACTTTTTTTAGCGTAATTAGTTTATCAAAATGTCGTCTTTTACCTAGATTTGAAATCGTCAAAAGCAATTAAGTCAATTTTGAGATATCGTTGATTGAACAAAGTTGACTCTTTCTTGTTTCAAGTGTTCTACATTGGACCCATGGCTAAAACTCAAGTTTTCTAAACTTCCCGAAATCCGAAATTGAACTTTCTTTAACCTAATTAGTTTATCAAAATGTCGTCTTTCACCTAGATTTGGAGTCGTCATAAGTAAATGAGTCAATTTTGAGATATCGTTGATTGAACAAAGTTGACTTTTTCTTCTTTCAAGTTTTCACCCATGGCTAAAACTCAAGTTTTCAAAACTTCCCAAAATCTGAAATTGAACTTTCTTTAGCGTAATTATTTTATCGAAATGTCGTCTTTGACCAAGATTTGGAATTGTCGAAACCAAATAAGTCAATTTTGAGATACCATTGATTGAACAAAGTTGACTCTTTCTTGTTTCAATTGTTCGACATTGGACCCATGGCTAAAACTCAAGTTTTCAAAACTTCCCGAAATCCGAAATTGAACTTTTTTTAGCGTAATTAGTTTATCAAAATGTCGTCTTTGACCAAGATTTGGAATTGTCGAAAGCAAATGAGTCAATTTTGAGATATCGTTGATCGAACAAAGTTGACTCTTTCTTGTTTCAATTGTTCGACATTGGACCCGTGGCTAAACTCAAGTTTTCAAAACTTTTCGAAATCCGAAATTGATCTTTCTTTAGCGTAATTAGTTTATCAAAATGTCGTCTTTCACCTAGATTTGGAATCGTCAAAAGAAATTAAGTGAATTTTGAGATATCGTTGATTGGACAAAGTTGTCTTTTTCTTCTTTCAAGTTTTCTACAATGGACCCATGGTTAAAACTCAAGTTTTCAAAACTTCCCAAAATCTCAAATTGAACTTTCTTTAGCGTAATTAGTTTATCAAAATGTCGTCTTTCACCAAGATTTGGAAATGTCGAAAGCAAATGAGTCAATTTTGAGATATCGTTGATTGAACAAAGTTGACTCTTTCTTGTTTCAATTGTTCGACATTGGACCCGTGGCTAAAACTCAAGTTTTCAAAACTTCCCGAAATCCAAAATTGATCTTTCTTTAGCTTAATTAATTTTTCAAAATGTCGCCTTTCACCTAGATTTGGAATCGTCAAAAGCAATTAAGTTAATTTTGAGATATCGTTGATTGAACAAAGTTGTCTTTTTCTTATTACAAGTGTTGTACAATGGACCCATGGCTAAAACTCAAGTTTTCAAAACTTCCCGAAATCCGAAATTAAACTTTCTTTAGCGTAATTAGTTTATCAAAATGTCGTCTTTCACCTAGATTTGGAATCGTCAAAAGAAATTAAGTCAATTTTGAGATATTGTTGATTGAACAAAGTTGTCTTTTTCTTCTTTCAAGTTTTCTACAATGGACCCATGGCTAAAACTCAAGTTTTCAAAACTTCCCAAAATCTGAAATTGAACTTTCTTTAGCGTA
The DNA here is from genome assembly GCF_014633365.1 of Diospyros lotus. Taxonomy (NCBI): domain Eukaryota; kingdom Viridiplantae; phylum Streptophyta; class Magnoliopsida; order Ericales; family Ebenaceae; genus Diospyros; species Diospyros lotus. Next base: position 21,336,583 of record NC_068346.1, on the reverse strand, counting down.
ATTAGTTTATCAAAATGTCGTCTTTGACCAAGATTTGGAATTGTCGAAAGCAAATGAGTCAATTTTGAGATATCCTTGATCGAACAAAGTTGACTCTTTCTTGTTGAAAAAGTTGTACATTGGACCCGTGGCTAAACTCAAGTTTTCAAAACTTTCCGAAATCCGAAATTGATCTTTCTTTAGCGTAATTAGTTTATCAAAATGTCGTCTTTCACCTAGATTTGGAATCGTCAAAAGAAATTAAGTGAATTTTGACATATCGTTGATTGAACAAAGTTGTCTTTTTCTTCTTTCAAGTTTTCTACAATTGACCCATGGCTAAAACTCAAGTTTTCAAAACTTTCCGAAATCCGAAATTGAACTTTCTTTAGTGTAATTAGTTCATCAAAATATCGTCTTTGAGCTACATTTGGAATCGCTGAAAGCAAATGAGTCAATTTTGAGATATCATTGATTCAACAAAGTCGACTCTTTCTTGTTTCAAGTGTTCTGCATTGGACCCATGGCTAAATCTCAAGTTTTCAAAACTTCCCGAAATCCGAAATTGAACTTTCTTTAGCGTAATTAGTTTATTAAAATGTCGTCTTTCACCTAGATTTGGAATCGTCAAAAGCAATTAAGTTAATTTTGACATATCGTTGATTGAACAAAGTTGACTTTTTCTTATTACAAGTGTTGTACAATGGACCCATGGTCAAAACTCAAGTTTTCAAAACTTCCCGAAATCTGAAATTGAACTTTCTTTAGCGTAATTAGTTTATTAAAATGTCGTCTTTCACCTAGATTTGGAATCGTCAAAAGCAAATTAGTCAATTTTGAGATATCGATGATTGAACAAAGTTGACTTTTTCTTCTTTCAAGTTTTCTACAATGGACCCATGGCTAAAACTCAAGTTTGTAAAACTTCTCAAAATCCAAAATTGAACTTTCTTTAGCGTAATTAGTTCATCAAAATGTCTCCTTTGAGCTACATTTGGAATCGCCGGAAACAAATGATTCGATTTTGAGATATCGTTGATTGAACAAAGTTGACTTTTTCTTCTTACAAGTGTGGTACAATGGAACCATGGGTAAAACTCACGTTTTCAAAACTTCCCGAAATCCGAAATTGAACTTTCTTTAGTGTAATTAGTTCATCAAAATGTCGTCTTTGAGCTACATTTGGAATCGCTGAAAGCAAATGAGTCAATTTTGAGATATCCTTGATTCAACAAAGTCGACTCTTTCTTGTTTCAAGTGTTCTGCATTGGACCCAAGGCTAAAACTCAAGTTTTCAAAACTTCCCGAAATCCGAAATTGAACTTTCTTTAGCGTAATTAGTTTATTAAAATGTCGTCTTTCACCTAGATTTGGAATCGTCAAAAGCAATTAAGTTAATTTTAAGATATCGTTGATTGAACAAAGTTGACTTTTTCTTATTACAAGTGTTGTACAATGGACCAATGGCTAAAACTCAAGTTTTCAAAATTTCCCGAAATCCGAAATTGAACTTTCTTTATCGTAATTAGTTTATCAAAATGTCGTCTTTCACCTAGATTTGGAATCGTCAAAAGCAATTAAGTCAATTTTGAGATATCGTTGATTGAACAAAGTTGACTTTTTCTTCTTTCAAGTTTTCTACAATGGACCCATGGCTAAAACTCAAGTTTTCAAAACTTTCCGAAATCCGAAATTGAACTTTCTTTAGGGTAATTAGTTCATCAAAATATCGTCTGTCAGCTACATTTGGAATCGCCGAAAGCAAATGAGTCAATTTTGAGATATCATTGATTCAACAAAGTCGACTCTTTCTTGTTTCAAGTGTTCTGCATTGGACCCATGGCTAAAACTCAAGTTCTCAAAACTTCCCGAAATCTGAAATTTAACTTTCTTTAGCGTAATTAGTTTATTAAAATGTCGTCTTTCACCTAGATTTGGAATCGTCAAAAGCAAATTAGTCAATTTTGAGATATCGATGATTGAACAAAGTTGACTTTTCCTTCTTTCAAGTTTTCTACAATGGACCCATGGCTAAAACTCAAGTTTTCAAAACTTCCCGAAATCCGAAATTGAACTTTCTTTAGCGTAATTAGTTCATCAAAATGTCGTCTTTGAGCTACATTTGGAATCGCCGAAAGCAAATTAGTCAATTTTGAGATATCATTGATTCAACAAAGTCGACTCTTTTTTGTTTCAAGTGTTCTGCATTGGACCCATGGCTAAAACTCAAGTTTTCAAAACTTCCCGAAATCCGAAATTGAACTTTCTTTAGCGTAATTAGTTTATTAAAATGTCGTCTTTCACCTAGATTTGGAATCGTCAAAAGCAATTAAGTTAATTTTAAGATATCGTTGATTGAACAAAGTTGACTTTTTCTTATTACAAGTGTTGTACAATGGACCAATGGCTAAAACTCAAGTTTTCAAAATTTCCCGAAATCCGAAATTGAACTTTCTTTATCGTAATTAGTTTATCAAAATGTCGTCTTTCACCTAAATTTGGAATCGTCAAAAGCAATTAACTCAATTTTGAGATATCGTTGATTGAACAAAGTTGACTTTTTCTTCTTTCAAGTTTTCTACAATGGACCCATGGCTAAAACTCAAGTTTTCAAAACTTTCCGAAATCCGAAATTGAACTTTCTTTAGTGTAATTAGTTCATCAAAATGTCGTCTTTGAGCTACATTTGGAATCGCCGAAAGCAAATGAGTCAATTTTGAGATATCATTGATTCAACAAAGTCGACTCTTTTTTGTTTCAAGTGTTCTGAATTGGACCCATGGCTAAAACTCAAGTTTTCAAAACTTCCCGAAATCCGAAATTGAACTTTCTTTAGCGTAATTAGTTTATTAAAATGTCGTCTTTCACCTAGATTTGGAATCGTCAAAAGCAATTAAGTTAATTTTAAGATATCGTTGATTGAACAAAGTTGACTTTTTCTTATTACAAGTGTTGTACAATGGACCAATGGCTAAAACTCAAGTTTTCAAAATTTCCCGAAATCCGAAATTGAACTTTCTTTATCGTAATTAGTTTATCAAAATGTCGTCTTTCACCTAAATTTGGAATCGTCAAAAGCAATTAACTCAATTTTGAGATATCGTTGATTGAACAAAGTTGACTTTTTCTTCTTTCAAGTTTTCTACAATGGACCCATGGCTAAAACTCAAGTTTTCAAAACTTTCCGAAATCCGAAATTGAACTTTCTTTATCGTAATTAGTTTATCAAAATGTCGTCTTTCACCTAAATTTGGAATCGTCAAAAGCAATTAAGTCAATTTTGAGATATCGTTGATTGAACAAAGTTGACTTTTTCTTCTTTCAAGTTTTCTACAATGGACCCATGGCTAAAACTCAAGTTTTCAAAACTTTCCGAAATCCGAAATTGAACTTTCTTTAGGGTAATTAGTTCATCAAAATATCGTCTGTCAGCTACATTTGGAATCGCCGAAAGCAAATGAGTCAATTTTGAGATATCATTGATTCAACAAAGTCGACTCTTTCTTGTTTCAAGTGTTCTGCATTGGACCCATGGCTAAAACTCAAGTTTTCAAAACTTCCCGAAATCCGAAATTGAACTTTCTTTAGCGTAATTAGTTTATTAAAATGTCGTCTTTCACCTAGATTTGGAATCGTCAAAAGCAAATTAGTCAATTTTGAGATATCGATGATTGAACAAAGTTGACTTTTCCTTCTTTCAAGTTTTCTACAATGGACCCATGGCTAAAACTCAAGTTTTCAAAACTTTCCGAAATCCGAAATTGAACTTTCTTTAGTGTAATTAGTTCATCAAAATGTCGTCTTTGAGCTACATTTGGAATCGCTGAAAGCAAATGAGTCAATTTTGAGATATCATTGATTCAACAAAGTCGACTCTTTTTTGTTTCAAGTGTTCTACATTGGACCCATGACTAAAACTCAAGTTTTCTAAACTTCCCGAAATCCGAAATTGAACTTTTTTTAGCGTAATTAGTTTATAAAAATGTCATCTTTGAGCTACATTAGGAATCGTCAAAAGCAATTAAGTCAATTTTGAGATATCGTTGATTGTACAAAGTTGACTTTTTCTTCTTTCAAGTTTTCTACAATGGACCCATGGCTAAAACTCAAGTTTTCAAAACTTCCCGAAATCCGAAATTGAACTTTCTTTAGCATAATTAGTTTATTAAAATGTCGTCTTTCACCTAGATTTGGAATCGTCAAAAGCAATTAAGTTAATTTTGAGATATCGTTGATTGAACAAAGTTGACTTTTTCTTATTACAAGTGTTGTACAACGGACCCATGGCTAAATCTCAAGTTTTCAAAACTTCCCGAAATCTGAAATTAAACTTTCTTTAGCATAATTAGTTTATTAAAATGTCGTCTTTCGCCTAGATTTGGAATCGTCAAAAGCAATTAAGTCAATTTTGAGATATCGTTGATTGAACAAAGTTGACTTTTCCTTCTTTCAAGTTTTCTACAATGGATCCATGGCTAAAACTCAAGTTTTCAAAACTTCCCGAAATCCAAAATTGAACTTTCTTTAGCGTAATTAGTTTATCAAAAATCGTCTTTCACCTAGATTTGGAATCGTCAAAAGCAATTAAGTCAATTTTGAGATATCGTTGATTGAACAAAGTTGACTTTTTCTTCTTTCATGTTTTCTAGAATGGACCCATGGCTAAAACTCAAGTTTTCAAAACTTTTCGAAATCCGAAATTGAACTTTCTTTATTGTAATTAGTTCATTAAAATGTCGTCGTTGAGCTACATTAGGAATCGTCAAAAGCAATTAAGTCAATTTTGAGATATCGTTGATTGAACAAAGTTGACTTTTTCTTCTTTCAAGTTTTCTACAATTGACCCATGGCTAAAACTCAAGTTTTCAAAACTTTTCGAAATCCGAAATTGAACTTTCTTTAGTGTAATTAGTTCATCAAAATATCGTCTTTGAGCTACATTTGGAATCGCCGAAAGCAAATGAATCAATTTTGAGATATCATTGATTCAACAAAGTCGACTCTTTCTTGTTTCAAGTGTTCTGCATTGGACCCATGGCTAAAACTCAAGTTTTCAAAACTTCCCGAAATCCGAAATTGAACTTTCTTTAGCGTAATTAGTTTATTAAAATGTCGTCTTTCACCTAGATTTGGAATCGTCAAAAGCAATTAAGTCAATTTTGAGATATCGTTGATTGAACAAAGTTGACTTTTCCTTCTTTCAAGTTTTCAAAACTTCCCGAAATCCGAAATTAAACTTTCTTTAGCGTAATTAGTTTATCAAAATGTCGTCTTTCACCTAGATTTGGAATCGTCAAAAGCAATTAAGTCAATTTTGAGATATCGTTGATTGAACAAAGTTGACTTTTTCTTCTTTCAAGTTTCTACAATGGACCCATGGCTAAAACTCAACTTATCAAAACTTTCCGAAATCCGAAATTGAACTTCCTTTAGTGTAATTAGTTCATCAAAATGTCGTCTTTGAGCTACATTTGGAATCGCTGAAAGCAAATGAGTCAATTTTGAGATATCCTTGATTCAACAAAGTCGACTCTTTCTTGTTTCAAGTGTTCTGCATTGGACCTATGGCTAAAACTCAAGTTTTCAAAACTTCCCGAAATCCGAAATTGAACTTTCTTTAGCGTAATTAGTTTATTAAAATGTCGTCTTTCACCTAGATTTGGAATCGTCAAAAGCAATTAAGTTAATTTTAAGATATCGTTGATTGAACAAAGTTGACTTTTTCTTATTACAAGTGTTGTACAATGGACCAATGGCTAAAACTCAAGTTTTCAAAATTTCCCGAAATCCGAAATTGAACTTTCTTTATCGTAATTAGTTTATCAAAATGTCGTCTTTCACCTAGTTTTGGAATCGTCAAAAGGAATTAAGTCAATTTTGAGATATCGTTGATTGAACAAAGTTGACTTTTTCTTCTTTCAAGTTTTCTACAATGGACCCATGGCTAAAACTCAAGTTTTCAAAACTTTTCGAAATCCGAAATTGAACTTTCTTTAGCGTAATTAGTTCATCAAAATGTCGTCTTTGAGCTACATTTGGAATCGCTGAAAGCAAATGAGTCAATTTTGAGATATCATTGATTCAACAAAGTCGACTCTTTCTTGTTTCAAGTGTTCTGCATTGGACCCATGGCTAAAACTCAGGTTTTCTAAACTTCCTGAAATCCGAAATTGAACTTTTTTCACCGTAATTAGTTTATCAAAATGTCGTCTTTTACCTAGATTTGAAATCGTCAAAAGCAATTAAGTCAATTTTGAGATATCGTTGATTGAACAAAGTTGACTCTTTCTTTTTCAAGTTTTGTACAATGGACCTATGGCTAAAACTCAAGTTTGTAAAACTTCTCAAAATCCAAAATTGAACTTTCTTTAGCGTAATTAGTTCATCAAAATGTCTCCTTTGAGCTACATTTGGAATCGCCGGAAACAAATGATTCGATTTTGAGATATCGTTGATTGAACAAAGTTGACTTTTTCTTCTTACAAGTGTGGTACAATGGAACCATGGGTAAAACTCACGTTTTCAAAACTTCCCGAAATCCGAAATTGAACTTTCTTTAGTGTAATTAGTTCATCAAAATGTCGTCTTTGAGCTACATTTGGCATCGCTGAAAGCAAATGAGTCAATTTTGAGATATCCTTGATTCAACAAAGTCGACTCTTTCTTGTTTCAAGTGTTCTGCATTGGACCCAAGGCTAAAACTCAAGTTTTCAAAACTTCCCGAAATCCGAAATTGAACTTTCTTTAGCGTAATTAGTTTATTAAAATGTCGTCTTTCACCTAGATTTGGAATCGTCAAAAGCAATTAAGTTAATTTTCAGATATCGTTGATTGAACAAAGTTGACTTTTTCTTATTACAAGTGTTGTACAATGGACCAATGGCTAAAACTCAAGTTTTCAAAATTTCGCGAAATCCGAAATTGAACTTTCTTTATCGTAATTAGTTTATCAAAATGTCGTCTTTCACCTAGATTTGGAATCGTCAAAAGCAATTAAGTCAATTTTGAGATATCGTTGATTGAACAAAGTTGACTTTTTCTTCTTTCAAGTTTTCTACAATGGACCCATGGCTAAAACTCAAGTTTTCAAAACTTTCCGAAATCCGAAATTGAACTTTCTTTAGGGTAATTAGTTCATCAAAATATCGTCTTTCAGCTACATTTGGAATCGCCGAAAGCAAATGAGTCAATTTTGAGATATCATTGATTCAACAAAGTCGACTCTTTCTTGTTTCAAGTGTTCTGCATTGGACCCATGGCTAAAACTCAAGTTCTCAAAACTTCCCGAAATCTGAAATTGAACTTTCTTTAGCGTAATTAGTTTATTAAAATGTCGTCTTTCACCTAGATTTGGAATCGTCAAAAGCAAATTAGTCAATTTTGAGATATCGATGATTGAACAAAGTTGACTTTTCCTTCTTTCAAGTTTTCTACAATGGACCCATGGCTAAAACTCAAGTTTTCAAAACTTCCCGAAATCCGAAATTGAACTTTCTTTAGCGTAATTAGTTCATCAAAATGTCGTCTTTGAGCTACATTTGGAATCGCCGAAAGCAAATTAGTCAATTTTGAGATATCATTGATTCAACAAAGTCGACTCTTTTTTGTTTCAAGTGTTCTGCATTGGACCCATGGCTAAAACTCAAGTTTTCAAAACTTCCCGAAATCCGAAATTGAACTTTCTTTAGCGTAATTAGTTTATTAAAATGTCGTCTTTCACCTAGATTTGGAATCGTCAAAAGCAATTAAGTTAATTTTAAGATATCGTTGATTGAACAAAGTTGACTTTTTCTTATTACAAGTGTTGTACAATGGACCAATGGCTAAAACTCAAGTTTTCAAAATTTCCCGAAATCCGAAATTGAACTTTCTTTATCGTAATTAGTTTATCAAAATGTCGTCTTTCACCTAAATTTGGAATCGTCAAAAGCAATTAACTCAATTTTGAGATATCGTTGATTGAACAAAGTTGACTTTTTCTTCTTTCAAGTTTTCTACAATGGACCCATGGCTAAAACTCAAGTTTTCAAAACTTTCCGAAATCCGAAATTGAACTTTCTTTAGTGTAATTAGTTCATCAAAATGTCGTCTTTGAGCTACATTTGGAATCGCCGAAAGCAAATGAGTCAATTTTGAGATATCATTGATTCAACAAAGTCGACTCTTTTTTGTTTCAAGTGTTCTGAATTGGACCCATGGCTAAAACTCAAGTTTTCAAAACTTCCCGAAATCCGAAATTGAACTTTCTTTAGCGTAATTAGTTTATTAAAATGTCGTCTTTCACCTAGATTTGGAATCGTCAAAAGCAATTAAGTTAATTTTAAGATATCGTTGATTGAACAAAGTTGACTTTTTCTTATTACAAGTGTTGTACAATGGACCAATGGCTAAAACTCAAGTTTTCAAAATTTCCCGAAATCCGAAATTGAACTTTCTTTATCGTAATTAGTTTATCAAAATGTCGTCTTTCACCTAAATTTGGAATCGTCAAAAGCAATTAACTCAATTTTGAGATATCGTTGATTGAACAAAGTTGACTTTTTCTTCTTTCAAGTTTTCTACAATGGACCCATGGCTAAAACTCAAGTTTTCAAAACTTTCCGAAATCCGAAATTGAACTTTCTTTATCGTAATTAGTTTATCAAAATGTCGTCTTTCACCTAAATTTGGAATCGTCAAAAGCAATTAAGTCAATTTTGAGATATCGTTGATTGAACAAAGTTGACTTTTTCTTCTTTCAAGTTTTCTACAATGGACCCATGGCTAAAACTCAAGTTTTCAAAACTTTCCGAAATCCGAAATTGAACTTTCTTTAGGGTAATTAGTTCATCAAAATATCGTCTGTCAGCTACATTTGGAATCGCCGAAAGCAAATGAGTCAATTTTGAGATATCATTGATTCAACAAAGTCGACTCTTTCTTGTTTCAAGTGTTCTGCATTGGACCCATGGCTAAAACTCAAGTTTTCAAAACTTCCCGAAATCCGAAATTGAACTTTCTTTAGCGTAATTAGTTTATTAAAATGTCGTCTTTCACCTAGATTTGGAATCGTCAAAAGCAAATTAGTCAATTTTGAGATATCGATGATTGAACAAAGTTGACTTTTCCTTCTTTCAAGTTTTCTACAATGGACCCATGGCTAAAACTCAAGTTTTCAAAACTTTCCGAAATCCGAAATTGAACTTTCTTTAGTGTAATTAGTTCATCAAAATGTCGTCTTTGAGCTACATTTGGAATCGCTGAAAGCAAATGAGTCAATTTTGAGATATCATTGATTCAACAAAGTCGACTCTTTTTTGTTTCAAGTGTTCTACATTGGACCCATGACTAAAACTCAAGTTTTCTAAACTTCCCGAAATCCGAAATTGAACTTTTTTTAGCGTAATTAGTTTATAAAAATGTCATCTTTGAGCTACATTAGGAATCGTCAAAAGCAATTAAGTCAATTTTGAGATATCGTTGATTGTACAAAGTTGACTTTTTCTTCTTTCAAGTTTTCTACAATGGACCCATGGCTAAAACTCAAGTTTTCAAAACTTCCCGAAATCCGAAATTGAACTTTCTTTAGCATAATTAGTTTATTAAAATGTCGTCTTTCACCTAGATTTGGAATCGTCAAAAGCAATTAAGTTAATTTTGAGATATCGTTGATTGAACAAAGTTGACTTTTTCTTATTACAAGTGTTGTACAACGGACCCATGGCTAAATCTCAAGTTTTCAAAACTTCCCGAAATCTGAAATTAAACTTTCTTTAGCATAATTAGTTTATTAAAATGTCGTCTTTCGCCTAGATTTGGAATCGTCAAAAGCAATTAAGTCAATTTTGAGATATCGTTGATTGAACAAAGTTGACTTTTCCTTCTTTCAAGTTTTCTACAATGGATCCATGGCTAAAACTCAAGTTTTCAAAACTTCCCGAAATCCAAAATTGAACTTTCTTTAGCGTAATTAGTTTATCAAAAATCGTCTTTCACCTAGATTTGGAATCGTCAAAAGCAATTAAGTCAATTTTGAGATATCGTTGATTGAACAAAGTTGACTTTTTCTTCTTTCATGTTTTCTAGAATGGACCCATGGCTAAAACTCAAGTTTTCAAAACTTTTCGAAATCCGAAATTGAACTTTCTTTATTGTAATTAGTTCATTAAAATGTCGTCGTTGAGCTACATTAGGAATCGTCAAAAGCAATTAAGTCAATTTTGAGATATCGTTGATTGAACAAAGTTGACTTTTTCTTCTTTCAAGTTTTCTACAATTGACCCATGGCTAAAACTCAAGTTTTCAAAACTTTTCGAAATCCGAAATTGAACTTTCTTTAGTGTAATTAGTTCATCAAAATATCGTCTTTGAGCTACATTTGGAATCGCCGAAAGCAAATGAATCAATTTTGAGATATCATTGATTCAACAAAGTCGACTCTTTCTTGTTTCAAGTGTTCTGCATTGGACCCATGGCTAAAACTCAAGTTTTCAAAACTTCCCGAAATCCGAAATTGAACTTTCTTTAGCGTAATTAGTTTATTAAAATGTCGTCTTTCACCTAGATTTGGAATCGTCAAAAGCAATTAAGTCAATTTTGAGATATCGTTGATTGAACAAAGTTGACTTTTCCTTCTTTCAAGTTTTCAAAACTTCCCGAAATCCGAAATTAAACTTTCTTTAGCGTAATTAGTTTATCAAAATGTCGTCTTTCACCTAGATTTGGAATCGTCAAAAGCAATTAAGTCAATTTTGAGATATCGTTGATTGAACAAAGTTGACTTTTTCTTCTTTCAAGTTTCTACAATGGACCCATGGCTAAAACTCAACTTATCAAAACTTTCCGAAATCCGAAATTGAACTTCCTTTAGTGTAATTAGTTCATCAAAATGTCGTCTTTGAGCTACATTTGGAATCGCTGAAAGCAAATGAGTCAATTTTGAGATATCCTTGATTCAACAAAGTCGACTCTTTCTTGTTTCAAGTGTTCTGCATTGGACCTATGGCTAAAACTCAAGTTTTCAAAACTTCCCGAAATCCGAAATTGAACTTTCTTTAGCGTAATTAGTTTATTAAAATGTCGTCTTTCACCTAGATTTGGAATCGTCAAAAGCAATTAAGTTAATTTTAAGATATCGTTGATTGAACAAAGTTGACTTTTTCTTATTACAAGTGTTGTACAATGGACCAATGGCTAAAACTCAAGTTTTCAAAATTTCCCGAAATCCGAAATTGAACTTTCTTTATCGTAATTAGTTTATCAAAATGTCGTCTTTCACCTAGTTTTGGAATCGTCAAAAGGAATTAAGTCAATTTTGAGATATCGTTGATTGAACAAAGTTGACTTTTTCTTCTTTCAAGTTTTCTACAATGGACCCATGGCTAAAACTCAAGTTTTCAAAACTTTTCGAAATCCGAAATTGAACTTTCTTTAGCGTAATTAGTTCATCAAAATGTCGTCTTTGAGCTACATTTGGAATCGCTGAAAGCAAATGAGTCAATTTTGAGATATCATTGATTCACCAAAGTCGACTCTTTCTTGTTTCAAGTGTTCTGCATTGGACCCATGGCTAAAACTCAGGTTTTCTAAACTTCCTGAAATCCGAAATTGAACTTTTTTCACCGTAATTAGTTTATCAAAATGTCGTCTTTTACCTAGATTTGAAATCGTCAAAAGCAATTAAGTCAATTTTGAGATATCGTTGATTGAACAAAGTTGACTCTTTCTTTTTCAAGTTTTGTACAATGGACCTATGGCTAAAACTCAAGTTTGTAAAACTTCTCAAAATCCAAAATTGAACTTTCTTTAGCGTAATTAGTTCATCAAAATGTCTCCTTTGAGCTACATTTGGAATCGCCGGAAACAAATGATTCGATTTTGAGATATCGTTGATTGAACAAAGTTGACTTTTTCTTCTTACAAGTGTGGTACAATGGAACCATGGGTAAAACTCACGTTTTCAAAACTTCCCGAAATCCGAAATTGAACTTTCTTTAGTGTAATTAGTTCATCAAAATGTCGTCTTTGAGCTACATTTGGCATCGCTGAAAGCAAATGAGTCAATTTTGAGATATCCTTGATTCAACAAAGTCGACTCTTTCTTGTTTCAAGTGTTCTGCATTGGACCCAAGGCTAAAACTCAAGTTTTCAAAACTTCCCGAAATCCGAAATTGAACTTTCTTTAGCGTAATTAGTTTATTAAAATGTCGTCTTTCGCCTAGATTTGGAATCGTCAAAAGCAATTAAGTTAATTTTCAGATATCGTTGATTGAACAAAGTTGACTTTTTCTTATTACAAGTGTTGTACAATGGACCAATGGCTAAAACTCAAGTTTTCAAAATTTCGCGAAATCCGAAATTGAACTTTCTTTATCGTAATTAGTTTATCAAAATGTCGTCTTTCACCTAGATTTGGAATCGTCAAAAGCAATTAAGTCAATTTTGAGATATCGTTGATTGAACAAAGTTGACTTTTTCTTCTTTCAAGTTTTCTACAATGGACCCATGGCTAAAACTCAAGTTTTCAAAACTTTCCGAAATCCGAAATTGAACTTTCTTTAGGGTAATTAGTTCATCAAAATATCGTCTTTCAGCTACATTTGGAATCGCCGAAAGCAAATGAGTCAATTTTGAGATATCATTGATTCAACAAAGTCGACTCTTTCTTGTTTCAAGTGTTCTGCATTGGACCCATGGCTAAAACTCAAGTTCTCAAAACTTCCCGAAATCTGAAATTGAACTTTCTTTAGCGTAATTAGTTTATTAAAATGTCGTCTTTCACCTAGATTTGGAATCGTCAAAAGCAAATTAGTCAATTTTGAGATATCGATGATTGAACAAAGTTGACTTTTCCTTCTTTCAAGTTTTCTACAATGGACCCATGGCTAAAACTCAAGTTTTCAAAACTTCCCGAAATCCGAAATTGAACTTTCTTTAGCGTAATTAGTTCATCAAAATGTCGTCTTTGAGCTACATTTGGAATTGCCGAAAGCAAATTAGTCAATTTTGAGATATCATTGATTCAACAAAGTCGACTCTTTTTTGTTTCAAGTGTTCTACATTGGACCCATGACTAAAACTCAAGTTTTCTAAACGTCCCGAAATCCGAAATTGAACTTTTTTTAGCGTAATTAGTTTATAAAAATGTCATCTTTGAGCTACATTAGGAATCGTCAAAAGCAATTAAGTCAATTTTGAGATATCGTTGATTGTACAAAGTTGACTTTTTCTTCTTTCAAGTTTTCTACAATGGACCCATGGCTAAAACTCAAGTTTTCAAAACTTCCCGAAATCCGAAATTGAACTTTCTTTAGCATAATTAGTTTATTAAAATGTCGTCTTTCACCTAGATTTGGAATCGTCAAAAGCAATTAAGTTAATTTTGAGATATCGTTGATTGAACAAAGTTGACTTTTTCTTATTACAAGTGTTGTACAACGGACCCATGGCTAAAACTCAAGTTTTCAAAACTTCCCGAAATCTGAAATTAAACTTTCTTTAGCATAATTAGTTTATTAAAATGTCGTCTTTCGCCTAGATTTGGAATCGTCAAAAGCAATTAAGTCAATTTTGAGATATCGTTGATTGAACAAAGTTGACTTTTCCTTCTTTCAAGTTTTCTACAATGGATCCATGGCTAAAACTCAAGTTTTCAAAACTTCCCGAAATCCAAAATTGAACTTTCTTTAGCGTAATTAGTTTATCAAAAATCGTCTTTCACCTAGATTTGGAATCGTCAAAAGCAATTAAGTCAATTTTGAGATATCGTTGATTGAACAAAGTTGACTTTTTCTTCTTTCAAGTTTTCTACAATGGACCCATGGCTAAAACTCAAGTTTTCAAACCTTTTCGAAATCCGAAATTGAACTTTCTTTAGTGTAATTAGTTCATCAAAATATCGTCTTTGAGCTACATTTGGAATCGCCGAAAGCAAATGAGTCAATTTTGAGATATCATTGATTCAACAAAGTCGACTCTTTCTTGTTTCAAGTGTTCTGCATTGGACCCATGGCTAAAACTCAAGTTTTCAAAACTTCCCGAAATCCGAAATTGGACTTTCTTTAGCGTAATTAGTTTATTAAAATGTCGTCTTTCACCTAGATTTGGAATCGTCAAAAGCAATTAAGTCAATTTTGAGATATCGTTGATTGAACAAAGTTGACTTTTCCTTCTTTCAAGTTTTCAAAACTTCCCGAAATCCGAAATTAAACTTTCTTTAGCGTAATTAGTTTATCAAAATGTCGTCTTTCACCTAGATTTGGAATCGTCAAAAGCAATTAAGTCAATTTTGAGATATCGTTGATTGAACAAAATTGACTTTTTCTTCTTTCAAGTTTCTACAATGGACCCATGGCTAAAACTCAACTTATCAAAACTTTCCGAAATCCGAAATTGAACTTTCTTTAGTGTAATTAGTTCATCAAAATGTCGTCTTTGAGCTACATTTGGAATCGCTGAAAGCAAATGAGTCAATTTTGAGATATCCTTGATTCAACAAAGTCGACTCTTTCTTGTTTCAAGTGTTCTGCATTGGACCCATGGCTAAAACTCAAGTTTTCAAAACTTCCCGAAATCCGAAATTGAACTTTCTTTATCGCAATTAGTTTATCAAAATGTCGTCTTTCACCTAGATTTGAAATCGTCAAAAGCAATTAAGTCAATTTTGAGATATCGTTGATTGAACAATGTTGACTCTTTCTTTTTCAAGTTTTGTACAATGGACCTATGGCTAAAACTCAAGTTTGTAAAACTTCTCAAAATCCAAAATTGAACTTTGTTTAGCGTAATTAGTTCATCAAAATGTGTCCTTTGAGCTACATTTGGAATCGCCGGAAACAAATGATTCGATTTTGAGATATCGTTGATTGAACAAAGTTGACTTTTTCTTCTTACAAGTGTGGTACAATGGAACCATGGGTAAAACTCACGTTTTCAAAACTTCCCGAAATCCGAAATTGAACTTTCTTTAGTGTAATTAGTTCATCAAAATGTCGTCTTTGAGCTACATTTGGAATCGCTGAAAGCAAATGAGTCAATTTTGAGATATCCTTGATTCAACAAAGTCGACTCTTTCTTGTTTCAAGTGTTCTGCATTGGACCCAAGGCTAAAACTCATGTTTTCAAAACTTCCCGAAATCCGAAATTGAACTTTCTTTAGCGTAATTAGTTTATTAAAATGTCGTCTTTCACCTAGATTTGGAATCGTCAAAAGCAATTAAGTTAATTTTAAGATATCGTTAATTGAACAAAGTTGACTTTTTCTTATTACAAGTGTTGTACAATGGACCAATGGCTAAAACTCAAGTTTTCAAAATTTCCCGAAATCCGAAATTGAACTTTCTTTATCGTAATTAGTTTATCAAAATGTCGTCTTTCACCTAGATTTGGAATCATCAAAAGCAATTAAGTCAATTTTGAGATATCGTTGATTGAACAAAGTTGACTTTTTCTTCTTTCAAGTTTTCTACAATGGACCCATGGCTAAAACTCAAGTTTTCAAAACTTTTCGAAATCCGAAATTGAACTTTCTTTAGCGTAATTAGTTCATCAAAATGTCGTCTTTGAGCTACATTTGGAATCGCTGAAAGCAAATGAGTCAATTTTGAGATATCGTTGATTGAACAAAGTTGACTTTTTCTTCTTTCAAGTTTTCTACAATGGACCCATGGCTAAAACTCAAGTTTTCAAAATTTCCCGAAATCCGAAATTGAATTTTCTTTATCGTAATTAGTTTATCAAAATGTCGTCTTTCACCTAGATTTGGAATCGTCAAAAGCAATTAAGTCAATTTTGAGATATCGTTGATTGAACAAAGTTGACTTTTTCTTCTTTCAAGTTTTCTACAATGGACCCATGGCTAAAACTCAAGTTTTCAAAACTTTCCGAAATCCGAAATTGAACTTTCTTTAGCGTAATTAGTTCATCAAAATGTCGTCTTTGAGCTACATTTGGAATCGCTGAAAGCAAATGAGTCAATTTTGAGATATCATTGATTCAACAAAGTCGACTCTTTCTTGTTTCAAGATTTCTGCATTGGACCCATGGCTAAAACTCAAGTTTTCTAAACTTCCTGAAATCCGAAATTGAACTTTTTTTAACGTAATTAGTTTATCAAAATGTCGTCTTTTACCTAGATTTGAAATCGTCAAAAGCAATTAAGTCAATTTTGAGATATCGTTGATTGAACAAAGTTGACTCTTTCTTTTTCAAGTTTTGTACAATGGACCTATGGCTAAAACTCAAGTTTGTAAAACTTCTCAAAATCCAAAATTGAACTTTCTTTAGCGTAATTAGTTCATCAAAATGTCTCCTTTGAGCTACATTTGGAATCGCCGGAAACAAATGATTCAATTTTGAGATATCGTTTATTGAACAAAGTTGACTCTTTCTTGTTTCAAGTGTTCGACATTGGACCCATGGCTAAAACTCAAGTTTTGAAAACTTCCCGAAATTTGAAATTGAACTTTCTTTAGCGTAATTAGTTTATCAAAATGTCGTCTTTTACCTAGATTTGGAATCGTCAAATGCCAATTAGTCAATTTTGAGATATTGATGATTGAACAAAGTTGAGTCTTTCTTGTTTCAAGTGTTCTACAATAGACCCATGGCTAAAACTCTAGTTTTCTAAACTTCCCGAAATTCAAAACTGGACTTTCTTTAGCGTAATTAGTTTATCAAAATGTCGTCTTTCACTTAGATTTGGAATCGTCAAAAGCAATTAAGTCAATTTTGAGATATCGTTGATTGAACAAAGTTGACTCTTTCTTGTTTCAAGTGTTCTACATTGGACCCATGGCTAAAACTCAAGTTTTCTAAACTTCCCGAAATCCGAAATTGAACTTTCTTTAACCAAATTAGTTTATCAAAATGTCGTCTTTCACCTAGATTTGGAATCGTCATAAGCAAATGAGTCAATTTTGAGATATCGTTGATTGAACAATGTTGACTCTTTCTTGTTTCAAGTGTTGTACAATAGACCCATGGCTAAAACTCTTGTTTTCTAAACTTCCCGAAATCCGAAATTGAACTTTTTTTAGCATAATTAGTTTATCAAAATGTCGTCTTTCACTTAGATTTGGAATCGTCAAAAGCAATTAAGTAAATTTTGAGATATCGTTGATTGAACAAAGTTGACTCTTTCTTGTTTCAAGTGTTCTACATTGGACCCATAGCTAAAACTCAAGTTTTCTAAACTTCCCGAAATCCAAAATTGAACTTTCTTTAACCTAATTAGTTTATCAAAATGTCGTCTTTCACCTAGATTTGGAATCGTCAAAAGCAATTAAGTCAATTTTGAGATATCGTTGATTTAGCAAAGTTGTCTTTTTCTTCTTTCAAGTTTTCTACAATGGACCCATGGCTAAAACTTAAGTTTTCTAATTTTCCCGAAATCTGAAATTGAACTTTTTTTTACCGTAAGTAGTTTATCAAAATGTCGTCTTTCACTTAGATTTGGAATCGTCAAAAGCAATTAAGTCAATTTTGAGATATCGTTGATCGAACAAAGTTGACTCTTTCTTGTTTCAATTGTTCGACATTGGACCCGTGGCTAAAACTCAAGTTTTCAAAATTTCCCGAAATCCGAAATTGATCTTTCTTTAGCGTAATTAGTTTATCAAAATGTCGTCTTTCACCTAGATTTGGAATCATCCAAAGAAATTAAGTCAATTTTGAGATATCGTTGATTGAACAAAGTTGTCTTTTTCTTCTTTCAAGTTTTCTCCAATGGACCCATGGCTAAAACTCAAGTTTTCAAAACTTCCCAAAATCTAAAATTGAACTTTCTTTAGCGTAATTAGTTTATCAAAATGTCGTCTTTGACCAAGATTTGGAATTGTCGAAAGCAAATGAGTCAATTTTGAGATATCGTTGATTGAACAAAGTTGACTCTTTCTTGTTTCAATTGTTCGACATTGGACCCATGCCTAAAACTCAAGTTTTCAAAACTTCCCGAAATCCGAATTTGAACTTTCTTTAGCGTAATTAGTTTATTAAAATGTCGTCTTTCACCTAGATTTGGAATCGTCAAAAGCAATTCAGTTAATTTTGAGATGTCGTTGATTGAACAAAGTTGACTTTTTCTTATTACAAGTGTTGTACAATGGACGCATGGCTAAAACATAAGTTTTCAAAACTTCCGAAATCTGAAATTGAACTTTCTTTAGCGTAATTAGTTTATCAAAATGTCGTCTTTGACCAAGATTTGGAATTGTCAAAAGCAAATGAGTTAATTTTGAGATATCGTTTATTGAACAAAGTTGACTCTTTCTTGTTTCAATTGTTCGACATTGGACCCATGGCTAAAACTCAAGTTTTCAAAACTTCCCGAAATCCGAAATTAAACTTTCTTTAGCGTAATTAGTTTATCAAAATGTCGTCTTTCACCTAGATTTGGAATCGTCAAAAGAAATTAAGTCAATTTTGAGATATTGTTGATTGAACAAAGTTGTCTTTTTCTTCTTTCAAGTTTTCTACAATGGACCCATGGCTAAAACTCAACTTTTCAAAACCTCCCAAAATCGGAAATTGAACTTTCTTTAGCCTAATTAGTTTATCAAAATGTCGTCTTTGACCAAGATTTGGAATTGTCGAAACCAAATAAGTCAATTTTGAGATACCATTGATTGAACAAAGTTGACTCTTTCTTGTTTCAATTGTTCGACATTGGACCCATGGCTAAAACTCAAGTTTTCAAAACTTCCCGAAATCCAAAATTGAACTTTCTTTAGCGTAATTAGTTTATCAAAATGTCGTCTTTGACCAAGATTTGGAATTGTCGAAAGCAAATGAGTCAATTTTGAGATATCGTTGATCGAACAAAGTTGACTCTTTCTTGTTTCAATTGTTCGACATTGGACCCGTGGCTAAACTCAAGTTTTCAAAACTTTCCGAAATCCGAAATTGATCTTTCTTTAGCATAATTAGTTTATCAAAATGTCGTCTTTCACCTAGATTTGGAATCGTCAAAAGATATTAAGTGAATTTTGAGATATCGTTGATTGAACAAAGTTGTCTTTTTCTTCTTTCAAGTTTTCTACAATGGACCCATGGCTAAAACTAAAGTTTTCAAAACTTCCCAAAATCTCAAAGTGAACTTTCTTTAGCGTAATTAGTTTATCAAAATGTCGTCTTTGACCAAGATTTGGAAATGTCGAAAGCAAATGAGTCAATTTTGAGATATCGTTGATTGAACAAAGTTGACTCTTTCTTGTTTCAATTGTTCGACATTGGACCCGTGGCTAAAACTCAAGTTTTCAAAACTTCCCGAAATCCGAAATTGATCTTTCTTTAGCTTAATTAATTTATCAAAATGTCGTCTTTCACCTAGATTTGGAATCGTCAAAAGAAATTAAGTCAATTTTGAGATATCGTTGATTGAACAAAGTTGTCTTTTTCTTCTTTCCAGTTTTCTACAATGGACCCATGGCTAAATTTCAAGTTTTCAAAACTTCCCAAAATCTGAAATTGAACTTTCTTTAGCGTAATTAGTTTATCAAAATGTCGTCTTTGACCAAGATTTGGAATTGTCGAAAGCAAATGAGTCAATTTTGAGATATCGTTGATTGAACAAATGATGCGAGCCTATGAAGATCCCTTTGGTTGCATCTAAAAGCCCACGAACAAGTTGAGCATCATCCCAAGAAAGCCAAACCAGATTCAAGTAAACGAAACAAAATAAGAAAAAGAATGATATAGACGCCACACTCCAGAATAAGAGAAGAAGTTGGGAGCGATAAGCCTTGGAAATTGGACGCCACAAGATTGGAACAATCTTGATAAGTCTTGAGTTCTTGGAAAAACCAAGTGAGAAAGTTCTCCTTTCAATAATCACGAAAATTAACCTCACAAGCACTCCCTCACGTGTTTTCTCTCAATTTGTTTGATTCACTCAACCCTCGTGTATATCACTATTTATTGGCTTTTTCTTTTAATAAGCTCACACTCTTGCCTTTTACCACTCAACTTTCTCAATTAGCTTTTGAAAGAACTCAACAACTATAATCAAGAAAGTGAAATCTATGGCAACCCAATTTGCAAAGAGTATAACCAGGTTAGATTGAAGAAGGAACACAGAATTGAATAAATTTTGAACACAGAATTTAATCACAATTGATGAATTTAGAACATTAGAAAAACAACCAGATTTGTCTGTGTGTTGAAATGCTATGTACCCACTGATTTGTTGTGTATTTTTTTTTTCTTTTTTTTTTTTTTTACGTGCTTGACTGAAACTCTTTTTTTTTTTTTTTTTTTTTTTATAAGCACGAAAATTCCACTATCTAAAGTTTGATTCTTGAAATCAAGATGAACAGAGATATGCTTTTATAGGTGTGTGGGTTTAGTTGATTCACACAAACGGTAACAATGAAGGTGATTAGAGTTCACAAAATCAAGATGAACAGATCACAAGGCATCAAAGGTAACCAAGTAAGGATTTAATACCAATGGAAGAACTTAAGTATAGTCACAAATCAAGGAACGAGAAAAAGAAGTACAATAAGGATAAAGTCAAAGGATGAAAAACAAGAACCAACGAGAACAAAAAATCAAAGGGTGGAAAAGAAGAACACAAAAAACGAAATTTGTATCTGGTAGAAGAAAACAACAAGAACAAAGGAAATAGCAAGAATGCAACCTAATCAGAATCTGGAAATTAATAGATTCCAACAACTTGAAATTTTTTTTTTTTTTTAATGTGTTTCGAACCTGATTTAGAACATGGCTCTGATACCAAAACTGATGCGAGCCTATGAAGATCCCTTTGGTTGCA